>NC_056729.1:877971323-878161323 GCF_019279795.1 Protopterus annectens
TGTTTGTGAGTATTGGTGAGGCATATAGTAGAGAAGAGATCAAGTGTGTTCTAGCAATGGTTGCTTTTGTGTCTGTGCTTAGATGATGCTTATTTCTATATATGGCACATAATATTTTATGCACTTTCTTTATGGTTTGTGCTATATGAATGCCAAATTTTAAGTTGTTGCCAATAACAACACCCAGAAGTTTTGTATGAGTTACAGGAGGAATGGTTATATTATTACTAGATGAGATACTGAAAGATGGGGGAGGGTCTACAGATCTTGTAGGTTGGAGAAGTATGAGTTTTGTCTTATTAGGATTTAGGATAAGCTGTGATTCAGAGAGCCAAGTTTCCACTGCAGAGAAAGACTGTAGTATTATTTGTTGTAGGTTTGTAATGATGGAGCGGCACATATTAATGTGGAATCATCTGCATACTGGATGAAGGAAGCATAAAGGGTAGCAGTGTGGAGGTTATTAGTGAAAAGTGTGAATATATTTAGTGTGAAAATATTTACTGCATACATATATATACATATTTATATATATGTATGCATATATACACACACACACACACACACACACATACACACACATATATATATGTGTGTGTGTGTGTGTGTGTGTGTGTATGTAGCTTCTTTGATTCCATGACTTTCTTTGCCATAGTAATATGCTAATGAGACTGTCAAGAAAAGAGGAATACAGATTTCCAGTAAACTGCATAGTTCTTAAGTAGTTTTCATTTATAGGCTGACACCACATTTATTCATATTTCTAAGTATTGCATACAGAGAGATTAGCACAACATCCAAACACTCATTCTTTACCACAACATTTTACAAGACCGTAGATAAGAACAGTCATCATATGAAATAAAGGACAGGATATCACTGTCATAATTAAAGGGGATATGATGCAAAATAAGTACTTGCTTATGAACATCCGAGATAAGAGCAGTCATCCTATAAAATAAAGGGCAGGATATATCAGTCAGCAATAAGATAAGTGTGATACAAATTAAGTCCCTGCTTATGATTCATTTGAGGAATTCTCAAATCACCACAGTGCTGCCTGAAAAGAATGATTCAGGAAACTACTGTGCTGGACTGGATTTATGGTGTAAGATCTTTATGACTCAGAGAAAAACTGTGTTAAATGAAACTAACACTCCTGAGGGCAAGCTGAATAATGTGCAATGCAGCAGAGAGGCATTATTAAGCAAAAGTGACTGCATCATAGACCTACATGCTAAGGAAGACAGTGGTGCTTTGTGTGTGGGTTATTTAGCTGCGGTTTATTACGCTCACTGCTGTATTATAAAAAAAAAACAAGACTGTCATGCTTGATTAAACTGACGACTGCAGAAGCCTGGCCTTAGAAAATGTGATGCCTGTGGAATAAAACTACATTTGTAATTAAGAGAAGATGAAGCAGGAATGATAAGCAGTGTCATACAGTGAAGGAAAAATGAATGCGGCCTACACACAGTGATGGAATACTTTAGGCCTGGCAGGCAAACACTGAAGGAAAATAACAAACTATCATGCAGGTAAAGCTCACAATACATTTCAGTGGGCGGATTTCATATGAAGTAGGTGACAGAAGCGGAAAATACCAATGGTTGTGCTGACAGTATAGATGTCATCCTAAACAGGGCTACAAAACCCAAGAAAGTGTATACATGTAGATGGCATCGAAGAATGCGAAAACAGCACAAAAACGTACAGCAGGATAGGTGTTTACAGGTTCATAGGTGTATACTAGGCTAACAACCACTAGGCCCATTACAGTCCTAGTCATGCAACCCAAATATGACTCACAAATTTGATTTATATAGGGGTGATTAACTTAGTGTGACAAGATTTCTCTGGATATCATGAGCCTGAGCCAATACATGGCACATGAGATGAAGATGCCCATCTAAAGATGACCTATATTCTATCCAGTATGACTGGCTATTACAGATATGCAGTATATAGCTGTACGTTTCCTCCTTTCCTCCAGCATTTGTTCCATCTGTTCCAAGAATGATGAGCCCATGTTGTAGCTGGCACTCTATTATTTACTCTTGTAATGACTTCAAGGATCCCCCTATCCTGTACTTGCAATATAATTTTCTGAAGTATTTTTATACTGTTTCTCTTCCCGGCTATCTTCTGGGACTCATATCTTACATTGCGCTTTGTTTTCATTTGTACATCCCAACTAGTCACTTAAGAAGTGCTGTGCCATTTTTCTATCCTACCCCCTTTATCAAGCAGCTTTTGATGTGTATATTCTTAACCACGTCATACTTTCCTTATGCTAAAGTTACCCCATTCCCTTCAGTCTTCTGACAATTTTCTCTTGCATGCCCTTTGCAGCCTAATCCATACCATACATAAACAGACACATCTACCAGACACAGATGTTTGCTTTCACAGGTAACCCATTTGCGCTATTTGCTTAAGTTACTTGATCAGAGTAGTGAAACAAATCTAATGCTACAGGATTTATGTATTTATGTATTAATGTATGTCTTTATTTATGTTGTTGTTGTTGACTGGTTTAGCCATATTGGGCAGTTCCTTTTTTTCAGAGAGGACCTGGTGTTCAAAACCAAAACAATCGTAAAGCACCTGCATTATACAAATTGAAGGACATGCTACACTTGTATTGGTTAACTGAGGTAGAGCAATTATCTCCATGGACTTTTTTCAGACTCTGCCCAAGAGTCTTGTCTGATTAAATGTCTTGCACAGAGTCGTACAGTTAGGCAATGGATGCTGAGGGAATCAAACCCTGGACCAATGGAAGCAGCACATTAGCAGTTTCTTAATCCTCTGTGCTAACTGCCAGATATTAGCATTGATATTTACAGTGTTTGAGTTCAAAGATATGCAATAGTTACAGGAAGGGATTGACAGATGGTAAGGATGGCACTTATTAGGAGGTAACAGTTGTAACTGCCTGAGCTAAACTGTCATAGTGACATATAAGAAATATATATATATATATATATATATATATATATATATATATATAGAGGGAGAGAAAGTGATCTATAGCTATAGCTATGGGGTCTATATTACAACAAGAAGACATTGAACATTGAATGGTTTAAAGGCTGAAAATGCCAGACGTCAAAGTCGCTATTGTGGGGGCTGCACCACCCACACCCCCTGCTAATTACATATACCAACTCTGAAATCACACTACAGTGAGGAAAGGGCAAATACTCAATGAGGAAAAGGCAAGCACATCATTGAATGGCATTTCCAATGTTAAAGCCATTTGATGTTCAGCCTCTTCGATTTTGTAATAGGAACACATATATATAAATACATATATATAAATATATATATATATATATATATATATATATATATATATATATATATAAATATATATATATATATATATATATATATATATATATATATATATATATATATATATATATATATATATATACACATAAATATATATATATATATATATATATGTGTAGACATTATCAGTGGAGAATCTGTCTTCTACCCTGAGTGCGAGACAATTGTGACAAGGTGAACTTGCTATTGAACCCAAGGTAATTTCTTTTTTTTTAAATATAATTATTACTTGTTTTTATCTCATTTTTCCACAAACTAAAACAGTACACAATTGTTTGTCAAAAGGAGATTTATAAAGTATGAAAAATACTGAGCATGACACTGCAGATTAAACCAAGAGAATACAAAAATAACTATGAACACTATGTACATGCAATGCTACGAAAAAATAAAAAATAACTACATGATATGACTTTCAATATCTACAGTCCCTATCCCAATGAAGTCATCTGTACACAGATCTATGTTGTGCTGATCTACTAAGTCCAGTGGTCGATTTACATTTGGTGCTGATCATAAATTCATGCAAACTTAATCCTTTAAAATATGGTCTCGAAGAAGACTCCAATATTCTAAATAGTATTGTTTCTTCTTATAATTGGTAGTAGTTAATTAATGAGACGTTATATATTTAGTTGACATATTTTTTAATCCAGTCCAGGACATTTGGGCTCGGTCTAACAAGTTCTGTGTGATGTATAGTTTGACTAGGAAACAAAGTGTGATTAAAATATGTAGTTTCTGATCAGATGGTGTAGACAAATTAATATTAAGTATTGCCAATTCCCAGGGAAGGTTTGTTTTCTCATATCCTATCTTTTCTGAGCACACTCTAAGAGAACACCATAATTTTTAAGAACATTTACAACTCCAAAAGATGTGTAATAAATAAACATTTGGAGCTAAACAGTATTGGCACACCAGGGAAATTTCTGGTTTATATTTATTTAATTTAGTTGGGGTTAGGTAAGCATTGTTATTTATCATTAGCTGTGTGTAGATAAGTTTTTTAAAAGGTATAAGTCTGAGAGTATTTTGATCGTGTGGGACTTTTGTTCTTTAGAGTAATTTTCAGTTTCTTTGGTCCAATATGTTGAGTATATTAGGGACAAATGATATTTAACATTAGTTATCAGTGTTTATATTCTTTCCATATCATTTTTCTCTTTAATAATAAAAGCTTTAACAACGTGTCTCCTAGATTTATTTCTTTGTTACTAAATTCAAAGTTTTTCAATACAGACAGCACAACTTGTCTTATTTGTCTTATTATTATTGTATATCTCTTGTTAAGATTGTTGATGGTTCTAATTTCTTCAATGGGTCTCCCTTTGCAAAGGTAATTTATAGTTTTTGTCAGCTCTATGAAAGGGTTTCTAGTTAAGCAGAAAATAAACAAATTGACAAAATGAAAAGATAGGGAGGGTAGTAATGATTTCTGCATACTGAGGATAAAAGGGCATGGGGGTAGCATATTAAGTACCACAGTTATCATTTGGCAAAGTAATCAAACGTATTTGCATTATTCACATAAATTAACCTGTCATTCTTATATTTCTATATAGAACATGAGGCTCACATTTGGTCACTAACATGGCTGCACTCTTTGCTCTGTGTTTATGTGCTCCATATGTGATATTTTGCCAAAAATTATTCTATTCATTTATTTGTCTTTGGTGACCAGAAAAGTCTGACTGGGCAGAGTCCAGTTTCAGCAGAGGCCAGGGGAGAAAAGCTCCATAACAGTACATTTATATTCAGACAGTTCTCATGAAAAACAACAGTTACATTTCTCATGAAACAACAAATATAATTACAAGACAGGTATATACAGTAAAGTATTTACATCAACAATTTTAAGTCTATATAGTTGTTCCAGCTGTAAAATCTTGCAGAAGTAAATGGATCGATGCTGCAATAGGGAAACATTAATGTAAAGTTTAGTGTTCTTTCATTTCAGTAAAGAAAGGTTTGCAAGGTGTTCAAGACACATAATGAAGTTAGTTATAAAATTATGTAGGAAGGGAGATTCTAGTAGTGCACATGTTAGTAAAGAGTTCAAGAGAGATATGTTGAAGTAAGTTATAAAATTATGTAGGAGGGGATGGAAGATATTGGTATTGTATAGGGGGGTAGTGGTAATAGCACATTACTCAGAGAACATGGTATATGATTGGTTCTATTTAGGTTGTCTGTTCCAGACTGGTATATCTAGAAGGTTTATAACTTAGGTATACAGGAGATGGATGAGAGGCATAGAGTGGTGGGTGGGAGGCAGTTAGAAAAAGACCATGATGAAAATTGTTGTTTAAGGGGGGCTGAAAAGGAATGTAATGATTCAAGTGCAGGAGGGAAAGTTGTTAGAGGTGTAATGATTTGAGTAGAGAAGTGCAGAAGGTTTGTGATAAGCAATAAGAACTTTGTGCTTTCACTAGAGGTCTCAACCTGGTGATGAAGATGAGCATAACCAGAATAGGGTAAGTTATTGTTTAAGCTGGATTTTATAGCTTGGGAATTTGTTAATCATTTTTACCTGTGTAGGGATGGTGTTCCAGAGCGTGGAGATGTAACAGGAATATAGAGAGTTCCCCGATAAATTATTTGATATAGTAGTGCACAGTAGAAACTTATCACCTGAACAGAATCCCTTCTGGGGGCATTCAACTTCGAGTAGATCCATCTTCTACTAGAGTGCCAATCATATTGTCTTCTGCTGATTTAGATAGCATATGTCCGAGATAACTCATTTACACAGCTTTTGCAATGAGCTTGGACAACAGAAAACAAAGTTCGGTTTGCAATTTTCTTTTTTATAGATAGACACTTCCAGTCCATTGCAAGTACTGACAAATAATCTATTCTGCTAATTATGTAACAGTTTTGAGAATGATGGATTATTGAACAAAATTGTTACTCTGATAAGAATGTAAATCTGTTCACAAAAGCAGCTGTGCAGTTTTGAATGTAAAATGCTGAAATAGTATGGTCATTTAATACTGTTACGCCACTCAGGTTACAGTTTTTCTGTAAAATATTCCTTTCTCTATCACCCACTGTATGCTAAGAGACAGCCATCTTTTCAGTCATGCATTTGTTGTGCCAGAGGACCAATCCCAATGGGGATGCTCATGCATTTCTTCCAGGCATCAGTACCTCTTGGTTCAATATTCACTTCTGTTTCTGCCACTCCTACTTTTGAAAATTAAATAGACTCTTTGCATATAAACTACTTTCATTATGAAAGTTAAGAAATTACATGGGTTGCATATGCAAAAAGAAAAAGACGCAAACTTAGATTATATTAATAAAATAAAGAAAAACAAATACAAAATCAGTGAAATCATGAATAAAAGTATCTGGTTCACTATTTAAGTGTATTTTTGTTTTGGCAACTATATGAGATAGACATAACAATTTTTCAAATGCATTTTTACTTTATTTTAATAGATGTTCCATCTGTTCCCTTTGATACATTGTCAAAATGCCATTCCATTTCACAAACTCACTACTCACCAAAATTCTACAACTGATAACCGTTTGAAATCTTGAGATCTACTTCAATGAGTCATGAAATATGATGACTGAACGGCCAAAAAAAAAAAACAGACTTCCATATTCAAAGCCCAAAATTGCCATTTCTCAGAATAGTCCCTTTTCTCCATGGTATGACAACTTCAAGGTTGGTATATATACATTTAGAGGGTGCCGAGGGCTTGTTGTCATATGGGTGGTGCAGGGCGGGGGGGCTTGCTCCCAGCAAAAAATAAGTTTAAAGGAAAAGAACAATATTCAATATTTGCTCTTCTCCTGTACTTTGGTCTTTTTTTGTTTGATGTGTTGGCACACAACATTACGAGAGCCAACATTTCAATAGGCAGCCTTCTACAACTAACACTGATAAGCTGCAAAGTAAATCAAAAAATAAAATATATTTTATATGATTATCATTTTTATAAATTGAGTCTTTGGGAAGAATCACTGTTAATCCTTAAGGAGAACTTTTGTAGACAATGTCTATTACAATAACTGAGGTGTCTATTTTCTATGAAAAATCCAAATCATAATGGTATATGAATTTGAATGTAATTCTTCAAGAACATCAGTCTTAGGTGCATCACAGACCTAAAATATGTTACAGCAGTGCCAACTATTTATCCCACATGTTTTGCTTCTCTTTGCCATTGCTTCTAGCAGATCATCAGCCACCACCCCCTCAACCAACCATCCCATGTGTTCCCCCTCACTATGGGAGAGGATCAGCCAAGAGGGACCATCATGTGGGCAACCATCAAGGGTGTCTCAAAAACATTTTAATTTTTCCTACCTTCCTTGTGCCCACTCATCAGCAGACATGACTGTTATTTCATTGTTTTACTCATTCTGCATGGGTTATATATAGTGGAGCTGCATCCTTCTTCATTTTCTAACCACAGCTATCTTATTAGCAGAAGTACACAGTTTAAATATCCCTTTGCCATGAATTCCTTGAAAGCTGTATCCCCTTTTGTTTCATTGTACAACTGATAAATCTCCTTGGGTGGGAGATTAAGTCCTATACTTTTAGTTTCATCTTCGCAATGACAAAGAGTGCATGGTTAGCAAGGGGGGAGTTTCAAATATATTAAAAACTGCAAACTCTTAAAAAATAATATGAGACATTTTGTTTTTCAGCTATACATGATAAGTGGGATAAATGAAAGGCTCTGCACTGGACAAATAAAAATCACATCCTCTAAATTATTAGCCTCTAGAATATAATAGAGGATGATATAGCTTTTTTGTTGGGGAGTTGGATAAATCAGGCAACATTTTTCAGGATCTATGTTTCTTTAACAAAAACATGTATACTCTGGGTACATTACCAGACCCCACAACCCCACATATCCATCCCCGTGTCCCATTACTTGTTTGAATCTCCCCAATTAATGTAAATAATGTTCAAACCTGCCATTGTGCATATTTTCTTCTTTAGTTTTACAATGATTACAGAGATATGGATTTAATTTAATTTAAAACTTTTATTTCAAAATTTATAGCACAAACACAGATGGTCATTTGCCAAACAAAAAACACTCACTTGGAAAACAGACTTAAACTAGAAATAAGAATAAAACAACTTGATAATGAGCTGATTCAGTTCTAATTATAAAATTAACAAAATATTAAATATTTACATAATAGCTGATTGTGACAGATGGAAAAAGTATCAATAGTGAAAACAGTTTTAAACAAATGCGGTGGTCTTGAATCATAAGCATATTTTTGGACAAAATTAGTCTGATAAAATATTTTAATAAACTTGACTTATCGGCTTACAAATTAGACTGCAGCGGTTGTGGATATATGCTCTGAATTGTGGCAAAATTTAACCCTAGGAATTCTTTATGATTCTACACATTCCTCCAAGAGCTTTTTTTTGCTGATGAAACTCTATATAGCCACAAATTGGCTAGAAAAAAAAAAGGAAAACAGACTTAACATGAACAACATTAAACAATTCTTCTCCTGAACCTCACATTCCTTGAAAATGCATTTAAACTTGTTCATTGAAAAGCATCTGGCCAGTGGGTGATTAAGTGTACCTTGGCCTCTGGGCAGTTTTCAAACCATAGGAACCCTGCGCACATTTTTAGGACCATGCATGTGTTCTTTGAGTTACCTTTCTGATTTTTTTTTAAATTATCTTCCTTGTGTAATACAACAATAGTAGAGTACATTTTAAGTTTGTAGCTTTGAACATTTTGTTCAGTAAGCAGTAAAACAAAATGTATGAACCAGTAATGACAACAGCACCCATTTCAAAACATTTCAATCATAAAAGGCAACTCAAACTGCTGTCTGTTATTATACTTCACCAATGTCCACATCAATCATTTATGACCACTTTTTCATCTGTGTACACATCAAACCACTGATTGTGATAAAAATAGCCACAGTAGAAAATCCAAATTTGATTTACACAAATGCACACTAGTCTTGCAAAGGCAGACCAGTGATGTTTTAACTTTATCAGCTCAGCAGGACCTGTTGTATTATCTGTTATGGAATAGTTTCCTCAGTTTATTTCTAGCCCCTTGGAAAGTTACTGATAACTCACTTAGATAGCCATTTTCTGCCTTTTAAGAAGTATATAGCAGATTCTGCTACTTTCTTTTTTTCCTTTATCATAATTTTTAAGTTACCGACACCAGTTATAAAACATCTTCTTCAGTATGTGCCTAACCAGGCACATGTATTATCTGGAATGTCCACAGAGGATCCACACAAAAAGGATACAAGGTATAAATAACATGTCCTATACAGATTGACTCAAGGCCCTAACCCTGTATTCAGTCTCCTACAGACTGTTGAGGTGTGATCTATGCCTGGTATACAAGGCATTCTTAAATCTCACTCTGATGGTCTTTCTGCATATCCACAAAGCAAATAGCATTAGGATTACCCAATCTAGGGACTAAAACCTTTCTTCCAATATAAAAAGGACATGGTGGTAGGACAGGCATGTGTCTCAGAAGCTATACCTTCTCTGGAACAGGCCTCCAATCCATGTGAAGCAGAGTTCATCCTTAATTCAATTCAAGCATAATTTGGGCCAGTGGATGGGGGAATCAGAAATTCACTTAGGTCTGGCACTTATGGCCCTTATGGATGGAGGCAGCCTGTAAATACTTTATAATGCTTGACCCAGGCTACATATACTTCTTAGAATAATCTTAAGGTTCCTAAACTTCTCTGATTTATTTAGGATACATGGCAAGGCGTACAATTGTTATTGTGGTCATTAGCCTTTTATATACCTATGAACCAGCAGAGTATATTTTCACTTAGCTGTGTCTTTGAGGCAAGCAATTGTTTCTGTAAAGGAAAGTCATCTTGCAAGGTCTAAAGCTACCTTACTTACAAATTTTGCCAACACCCTTACAGTACATTTATATTCCATGGGCCCCTCCCTTTCACCTATTTTAACCAACCATACCCCACTCTGAATAGTTTTTCCTTTCCTTCTACTTTCTTTTTAATAAACTCCACCCACTTTCATCCTCGTACATACCACACTTCTACATTTCCCTCTTAACTTCCATTTTTTATATTTTTTGTTGAGGTTTTATATCATAAATATTTCAATATGAAACTGTTCAACACACACCATTATATAAGATACAGTATAACTTCAATGTTGTTTAACATTCTAGATACCGCATAAACCAGTATGACATATTCTTTGTTATCATTCAGAATTCAAATACTTTTAGCTACTTCCCGTTTTCTCCCTTAGGAGATGCCATCCATAACTATACCTTCCAGTTAGACCTACTGTTTTCTAAATGCCATTACTGTATCCTATGTTATAATTTAGCCTCACTTTTTATCTCCTGTTAACCCCCTCTTTCCCTGTCCTATTGTTATGTGCATATAACAACCAATTATACACTTTTATATTATTTGTTCCTATTTTTCAATCTTCCTTTCAAAGTTTCCCTTCCATGTTTTTATTAAGCTTCTCACTCCTACACCTATAAAGTGCTCTTGAATTTTCTAAGATTCTTCCATCCTTGTTCTTCCCACATCATCTTACTGTTATATTACCTACCATAAATAATCATATTTCCTTCTACTCTTTCTACCCCAATATTCATTTCCTGTCAACTGACAAACTAGTATAGCGTGTCAAAGATTCGTAACAATTACATCTTAACCTATTCATGCAGTTCTTCTTTCCACACTCACACCATTTAACAACACTAACTTTACACTCACAATCTTCACCATTTTCCTTTCCTTTCATATATTTTCTACCTTCTGTACACCTAGATGTTTCACCCTCTATATTTCAATACAAAAGTCTACTATTTCCTTTCTCCCCCTCACCTTTCATATCTTGGCTATCTCTGAAAATGTCAAGTATAAACTGTTACATTCCCTGACCTTAATCTTCTTAAACACTTCTCCTACTCATTCCACTTTGATTACTCTTATTTATAACACCACCAATATTTGCATTATTGCCTGCCTTACCATTTCTCTGCCTCAACTCACATTGCATACCTGTTTGCATTTCTCTTCAACATTTCTGAAGCATCTTCCTCTCTGGTTTTCTCTTAAACCTACTATAAAGATCTTCATATATTTAGTTCATTTTCCTCTTCTCATATTACTTACTCAGACTGCTTCTTACTACATACATTCTGTACATGGAGTACTTACCTTCTTTCAAGTCTCATACTCCTACCCTTAATACTTCAGACTATCACAACATCATAACACTGAGTCGGTACTGAACTTCTTACATTTTCTTTTTAAGAATAACTTCCTATGCCACCACTCCATACTCCTTACATTAGGGATAAAGCATAGATTCAAATGTAAGTGGTTCTCCACCACACTCACATATATTTAACTCTGAAAATAAGTGGGGACAGCCATCCTAACCCCAGTCTAACTTGGTACTCATCAAATACTAATATATCACACAAAACAAATGACCAAACACTTTTCACACACTTCTCAAAGCCTACAGCTCCTCCATGTCAACATCAGAAGTACCTGTATTAAACTGCCAGAAGTTCATGAACAAATAACATTTCACTCTTCAGAAATCTTCATAATAATAGTATTTTACTTAAGACAAGCTATAACTGATGAAGAGATCTTCCCTAGAACTCTCTGTTTTTTCTCTCATACCCTCCCTCAATTTAATAATGCAGACATTTGTATCTCCTTTTTCAAGCTTAATCATCATAATGGCGAATGCATCATAGGAATTTACATACTTCCTAGCAATAACATAATTATTGCTGAAGGTATATTTTGTTGGATCCCTACTAATATCATTATCAAGAAACAATCAAACTGGATGATGTAATTACTGATTGGCTGGGAATAACATCTGAAATCCCCTCTAATGCCATAAATCTGTATGGCTTCTCTCTTCCTATCTTAGCTCCAACTTGGTATAACAAAATTAGCATTAGGGAAACAACAATTGATTGGATTAGAACTTCTTCTAACAAAATAATTTCCTCTGGTACCCCAACTGATGCTCCAAGTGATCAACCTTCACTGTCAGATACTAAACTTATATTAATAAATGTCATCACTAAAACCAAGTATGCAGTCTTTCTGAAAAGAAGATTTCATCAGCAGCCTACATCTATATAGCTAGAATCCACTTAAAATGCTTCCATTAGAAGAATTTTCTCTGAATTTAACAGACTATTTCTAAATACCTTTAATGATCACACTCCTCTCAGGACAAAACGTTAATGGCAATTCACCACCATATCTATCAAGTAATAATGAATAACACATTTTGATGAGGGACAAAGCTTGGAAAACATGGATAAGAAAAATACCAAAAAATGCAAAATTTTAGATACATTTGAAATCATACTAAATGCCACATCAAACAGAATGCGAAAACATACTATATTAATAAATATCCATCAAAAACATGCACTATTTTGACCTCAGTAGTAAATATGTTACACCCTGGTCAAGCCAGAACAATTTAGTACCATTTTTACCACTCCTACCCCCACTGTTGCCCCACTGTCTCTGATAATGTAGTTTCCCCTGAAATCACTCTGGAACAAACCTTTGAGTCTCTGTCAAAGGCTAAAAAAATACTTCCTTGAGACAGGATAGTATACCAGGCTACATTCTTTTCAGTGGCAGTATGCATTTCTGAGCCTCTGTTTGCATTATTCAACCACAGACTATCTCCAGGATTTGTTACTAATGCCTGAAGAGCAGCTACTGTGACTCCTCTACACAAAGCTGGTCCTTCTACTAACTTGAGTGATTACAAACCTATCAGTCTCAACAGCCTTATATGCAAAGGCATGGAATGTATCATAGCAGAACTCATTTCTGAAGAGACATAGGCAATGTAACTGATTTAGATCCAAATCAATTTGGTTTTGTGAAAGGCAGGCCTGTCACCTGAACCTATTAATCTTCCTTGAAAAGTTTAAAGGGTCTGTAGACAGTGGTCATGCCAGGCACTCTGCTTATTTTTACCTGGCCAAGGCTTTTGACACTATCTGTTACGCTGAAATTATTGAAAAATTAGAAAAGCTTAATATAATCCCTACATTGTCCACTGGGTTGCAAATTGGCCATCCCATAGATTCTAATTTGTGAAAGTTGCTGGTTCCCTCTCTGAATGTGAACTTGTAACTAATAGGGTGCCACAGGGGTCCTCTGCTGTTTGTTTTTTTTTTTATTTTGCAGACATTCAAATCAGTATCCCAAGAGTGTGGTTGACCAAGTTTAATGACTGCAAATTGGGCACTGTTATCTGCTCATTCACTGATGGCAAATGGCTCCAGATCATACATGGTGTATCAGAAATGTTTTCAAACTAAATGAAAAAAGTGCAGCATAGTAACTTTTGACATAAAAGTTGCTCCCAGTTCATATGTTATAAATAGTACTCCTATTCAGACAGATACAGACATAAAAGAACAAGGTACTTATGGTGATAACTCTATCTAATTTGATCAGCATGTTTCCATTATAAACAGGAAATCTTTTGACCTGGCCTAGTTGATTTCCAAAGGAATATCTTAAAGATCCAAAGATGTTATCCTGCCATTGTAACTGTCCATTATCAAACCCATCATTGTATACAATGCCTCTTTGGATATGTACAAATCCAAGCACATTGCTCAATTGGAAAGACTCCAAAGATTTCTACCCAAGAAAAGTAAAGGTCTCAGTAGCCTAGATGTTGCTTTGAGGTGACCTGTATCTTGCTTTTCAAGCCATGAAATAATCAGTCCTAGATAACCTCTTGTTTGTATCTAAAACCAGTACCTCTACAAACACCCTCACTAAGGACCTAAATATACAGCAACAAATAAAGAAGACCACTATAAGTCAAACAAAGGACTATCTTGGCTACTTTTAAGGTTGGTCTTGAAGACTGGATGGGTAGACACATGTTTATAGGTTCATAGGTTGGTACCTATATTTAGCAAGTGAATTGCAATTAGCATTTCTCCTTATATCTGACTGGTGTTCAGTAATATGTTCTTTAAGCTTCCTGTTACTCTTACCTACATAAAAGCTGGTACATCGTAAACAGATGGCTAAATATACTATATTACTATACTATATTGGTGGTTTTGCAGGTGGCAAAATAGTGTAATAACTATTTCTTGTAAATGGATGAATAAACTCATTATTATAAATCAATTTGCAGCAATTTTGTAGTAAGTAATGATGTTAATGTACAGGATTCTGACAATATTCCTAGTTTCTAGGATGTTTTGAATTTAAGCATATTATTTTAGTATGTTTTTAAATTTTACATACTCCTTAATTGAAACTGATTTTGGATTGGGGGCTGTGTCTTGTGATAGGATTTGAATTTTATTTATTTATTTATTTATTTAATATTTGTTGACCAGGAAAGTCTGACTAGGTTCCACAGATCCTGTTTTCAGTGGAGGCCCGGGGAGAAACACTCCAGAAGCATGTCTTTAGAATGTGGGAGGAAACCGGAGTACCCGGAGGAAACCCACGCGAATGCAGGGAGAACATGCAAACTCCACACAGAAGGCACCCCAGCCGAGAATCGAACCGGAGAACCTCTTGCTGTGAGGCAAAAGCATTAACAGCTGCACCACTGTGCTGCCCATTTGAACTTAATATTTATGTGAGTGTTTGGCTTTAAATGTATTTTAACACTGATGAAGGGAACTATCCTGAAAGTTTTATACTATTAAATTAATGTTGACATATCTGAGTCTGGTGTTTTCTTGGATTTTAAACACTTTAGCCTACCCATTTTCTATTGTTGTTAACCAATTAATCAAGGAAATCAATATCCCAGCTCACTGGAAATAATCATTATTGTTACCCATAGATAAAGGTGGAGAATGCACTGATTTGTCAAACTACAGTCCTTATGGAATGCTACCTACACTTTCTGAAAATGTAAAAAAATGCATTCAATCACAGCTTCATAAATAACTCAATGCCATCAATTTTCTTTCCCCAGCTCAGCACTGTTTTTGCTCGATTACTGTACCACTGTTACCCTCCTTAGTTTTATTAATGCTGTGAACCTCGATAGAAATTCAGGTTTCTTGGTTGCTTCTCTTTTTCTTGTTCTTGCCAAGACATTTGATGCCATCTCCCATCAAAGCTATTATATATACTCTCCTGAATCATCATGCCAATGGTTTCATAGTTGCCATTTTAACAGCATTAAGCAATACATGGCAAAATATCTCATCTTTCCTTTCTGAATCTGTAGTCATCCCCCAATAATCTATTATTGACCATTTATTAATATTTTCATAAATTATTTTTGCAAAGCTTCTGAATAGGTCACTATAGTCCAGTATGCAGATAATTTTTCTATCTTCTTCTCTGTCCACGACCTAGAAAAATTTCAGCAAATCACCAACTGATACATTGAAGACTGGGTATCTAACCCTCAACGTATGCTAAATCCAAAGAATGTAATAAGTATTACTCCCAAACAACTCTTTGAAGAGAAGACTCTGTTTAACATTATGTCATCCAATGATAACACAATTAAACTGGTGACATACATAAAGCAGACAGTAGTAAACATAGATTACCAAATGAAATCTGACCAACATCTATAGGAAGTACTTAAAAACACCAATACTCAGTTACCTCTATAGGGCCAAACCTTATCTCACTGACTCTGACAGAAAATATGTTACCTCTGCTTATCTAGTTCCCTCACTTCTATATGCCTTACCTATAATTATTAATTTGCAAATTATACAGAAAAACAAATGAGATTAATGTAATAACAACTTGCAAAACTTGCAGCAAACTTTCTTATAAACCTCACAACTGCTTGGCTCTTAAACAACTAAACTGGACTGATCTGCCACACTACCTTGCACTTAGCCAGTCACAACTCACAAGCATATCTATAAACCTGATAACTATCCTCCTTTATATAACATCACCCAGTACTATTCCAAAAATAGAACTTTATGCCCTAGGAATACATTTCTGTTTGTAGCAACAAAATTCAGCAACACTTCTGGCGATTCACTACACTATGTCTTCAAAATCTATAACTCCATTCCTTTATATCTGAAATATGTAGATAACCTAAATTCATTCAAATCCTTACTAAAGCAGTACCCAATTGACCCATGGCTGTGCTCATTTTCAGCTCCAGGATGACCTTCAGTATTTATTACTTCATGCTGAAATTATATTCTATCTAGTTTCTTCTACACAACTATTTAGATGAAGCTTTTATAGATAATGACTACTTCAGTTTTGCTCACTATCTTCTCTTTTTATTTCCATTCTCCCTCTACCACATTCTGCTGTTACATGTTCCTCTCCTATCTTCCCCAATATCCAGATCAATTTCTGTATTTATATTCAATTTATATTTCTTTTGCTCTTCTCTATATATCATTTCTCCTTTTTATTTCTCACAAATATACTTCTCTGGCACACTTCCCTATCATTTGTCCACTCCACATTTTCTATGCTGTAGTTTTCATTCTTTTATCTCAGACTTTTAATCTTTCCTTAACTCTCCTCTCTACTTTCATCCTAACCCCATTTATTAATACCTGGAAAAAATAAAATTACATAGCAACTTATTGTAAAATTATTTTTCTCTTGGTTATATTTCAGCTACCTTGTCTCCTGTGCTGTGCGCATTTTAGTTTCCTGTTTAATGTGATATTACAATTGCTAAACTGTTGATGCATTAATTGCTTGACATTATTAGGTATTCCTTATGTTTTAGTGTTCATTTTCCTGTGGAAATTTCCTCAACAGGTCTCCAATGAACAGGGCTTTTTCTGCTCAGTTGGACAAAAATGAATATAAATAATCAGAATGAAATACATAAATGTACATGGGAACCTGTATGACAGAATATCATAGTTGACAGCCAAGTGTAACATTAAAGTTAACTTTGATAATCTGTCCAGAAGTTTAAAGGATGAAAAGACATCCGTCTTCCTTCTTAGCTGCACTGAACATGGCTGAATGTTTTGCCCAAGTTATTTTAATTATTCTGCTTACACTGCTTTATGTTAATTTTTATTATAAGCTAAGGTCTACAGCAGGATATCCAAATGAATTAATTAATTGATTAATTTAGTTTTGTGTTCATTTATTTGAACTTTGCTAATTGTACATGGATTATTCCACAGACCCCTTTCTGCCACGACCTGAGCCACTAGACATTGACAATTTAGAATACCTAAAATCAAGAAAGACTTTTAGAAACATGAAATGGACATTACAAATATGACATTTGTATTTTACAGATGCAAGAATGAACGTGACAAATATGAAATTGTAGTGGCACATGGTTAGTCTAAGCTATTGCAGTATTTTAATAACAGAAAATTTTAACAATATGTGTAAGCATATATACAAGAATGAAGAACTGTAATTAATACAATATTCCAAAACTGTATGAATATTAAAAAAGTGTATGCAGATATACATGTGTGTTCCTTTGACACTTTAGGCATTGTATCCACCTGAACTGCAGGTCAGTCATTAATACTGCAATTAGTAAACTGTTGAAAAGAAACTTGTATCACTAAAGAAGGGGGTATGGGTGCTGCATAAATTTTAGAACTATACCTTAGCAGCCCCCATAAATCAACTCTGTCAATATGGTTCCTCACAGAGATTGCAGTTATATTTGCACAATAGCACCAGCCTGGAAAACAGAAATTAGATTTGAGGTCACGGAAGATTTCAGTCACTTTTGTAGAAAAGATTTCTCAGTGATATGACCGTGGGAATTTGGAATAGACTCCAGCAGATATTCAGTTAATTCCATCCCCACACATTGGCACAATTGATTATCCAGGAGTAAAATCATTTGTCAAGATCTAATAATATGTTGATATAAGAGTGTTTTCTCCTTAGCAAATGTCTGACAGATACCCCACATAGTGGTCTTCCTTTCTGACATTTTTTGCAGAAAGATCACTATATATGTTAAAGTGTCGTAAACTCTGCTGATGGAAATTGTTTTGGATAAGCACCTACCATTGTCTACATTCATAATTACAGAGCAGCACCTTCCAGTATACTATCAAGTTTCAATTTGCAAGTATTAGCTATCCATGTTTTTGGATATTTTTGAAAGCCTTGCAGACAAATAGAGTGCAATTGTGGGAAAACACATTGATGTGACTCGGTTGAAGAAGATCTTAATTTCCTGGAGACTTCAATATTTTGTCCCATTTTTGGCCATCTCTTAAGTCAATAAGTATGCCATCCAGATTGAAAAAGTGATATTCTGAAAACTAATACTTGTTAGAAATGCTCACAGCCAGGTGTGGATTATGCCAGCATCATATGGAAATACACTATGAGTAGACACATTTGAAAGAAGGGTGTGAATGCTTCATTCCCCAACAACATAGAGGACTAGCTTCATAGCTTCACAAATCTCCAAAGGTATGAATCAGCATATAGTATTTTCCTTTAAATTCAAATCATGGAAAACCAGATCAGATAATATTGTTATGCAGCTGGCTTCACAATGTGCTGTGCTCACTTTAAAGACTTTAATGGCAAGTGAAATATTTGTATTATTGTTCCAAAAGCTGCCCAATACCCACCTGCATTGTCCATGGTCTCTATTGGAGCAAAAGAATATACATTGTTTATTCCTGCTGCTGATACATGTACTTGTCTACAGGTATAATGGGCTTTTGCAATGGCTTTGTTGCATTACCGAGCCGCTTCATAGATAGTTTCCTGTATGGCAGTCACTGTTTCTCAGTATAATGAGAAAGAGGTATTGAGCAGTAATGTTTCACACAGTAATAAGCCACTCTCTTTCACAGAAAAGTAATATCTTCCCATTTCTACTGACATACAATACACTGTTTCACAGTATGTTGATAGAAACCTTTTATACTGTACTATGACACATTGCATCACAGTTGAGCACAAACTATATTTTTGTACTACTTCGCAGTGCAGAGACATGTAAACATTTTGTACTGCAATAGGACACATAATAGGTTCATAGGTGTATACTAGGCTAATGGCCCTGGGGCCTTTACAAGCCTAGCCCATAGGATTACCCTGGCATTGTGCCACCCAACCTTAGTTCCCAGTGCCTTTGTTGGGTAGAGCCACTGGAGTGATCCCCGGGGTGAATTTTGCATTTCCCATCCACTCATCAAGATTTCTGTTGAACAGGGCCAGTGAATGCTTCACCATTCAATAATATCTAACCTTCTGTTTTGTAATATGACACACTGCTTCACAGTACAATAACATATAACCTTCTGTACTGTAATATGACACACTGCTTCAAGGTACAGCAATATCTAACTTTTTTTTTACTGGAATGTGAAATACTGCTTTGTAAAGTAATAGCTAGCATTTTGTGCTGAAAAATAAAATACTTCTTGAGTATGTAGTGATATGTAAATGTTTGTACTACAATACTGGGAAGTGCTTCACAGTACAGTCAATCTAGCAATCTGTATTTAATTTGGCACCCTGCTTTACAGTACTGTGGTATCTAACAAGTTGTATTGTAGTACGGTACACTGCTAAACAGTGCAGTGACATCTGTCCTTTAGTGTAATACAACACACTATTTTACAATACAGTGGTATCTATCCTTTTGTCTTATAATATGGCACACTGATACTGTACACTGATAGCTAACCTGTTCTTGCAATATGTCACACTAATACACTGTACACTGATCTCTAACCTGTTCTTGTAATATGACATACTGTTTCACTGTAGAGAGATTTCTAGTGTTTTGTTCTGTAGTATGACACACTGCTGCTTCACAGTACAGTAATATTTAACCAATTTGTGCTTCCAGAGCTCTGTTTTGTTACCAAAGCCATTCCTAGGACAAGAAACATGAACCATCTCTGTGGCACAATCACCGCTGCTCAGTTTTTTGAACCCTGTTTTTCCCATTCTTCAGTACTAGTAAGGATGAAATCAAGTACAGTCTCCCTACTGGTCAGGGTCCTTAAATTAAACAAAAGGGGCAAGGCCAGATGCTTCTCACCCTTGTAGGCATCATTATTGTCTAAACAAAAGCAGCTTCAGACATAACCTCTTCACATCTCATCTGCATTGTGGAATGCATAAATCATATCACGTATTTGTTCTCCTCTTTATATTTTTTTATCCTGATCTTTATTCTGGCATCACCTTTCTTCTATGTAGCTAGAGATTAGAATATCATTTGCTGTAGCAAGCAGTCTCTTACCTTCCTTTCTAAGCTAAAGTTAATATCTTTCAATTTATCCTTCCTTGCTACATTATCTTTCTTTCTTTTTTTTTTTGAAAAATTTATATATTACAATTTTGCATGTAGAATGCAATACGTTTCATTACAAAAGACCCCAGAAATTTGAATAATATCTCAAGAACAATAAAACTTTTAGAGAATCTTTCCAAATGATTAGCAGAAATTTGCATCACCTAATAATTGTAATTATGTAGTATGCTATATGTAAATGTTTGAATTGTATGAAAACAAGTGACAACCACAACATTCTTACAGTCCATAAGAAGTTATATTAGAGAAACAATAATAATACTGAGAATGTTAGCACCACTGTCAATGAAACACTGCTGCAGCATAATGTGCTATCCACATGTGCTGAATCTAGCTGTGCAATCACAGTGAAATGAAAAGAATGTGGACTGTATGCTCCTGCATATGGAATGTTAAAGTCATAGCACTGCAGTGCTCTGCTGCAGTGCTCTAGCCACATCCTGATGCCATGCTGCAGTGCTTTAGCCACATCCTGATGCCATGCTGCAGTGCTCCATCTACATCCAAATGCCATGCTGCAGTGCTCTAGCCATATCCTGTGGCCATGCTGCAGTGCTCTAGCCAAATCCTGATGCCATGCTGCAGTGCTCCAGCCACATCCTGATGCCATGCTGCAGTGCTCCAGCCACATCCTGATGTCATGCTGCAGTGCTCCAGCCACATCCTGATGCCATGCTGCAGTGCTCTAGCCACATCCTGATGCCATGCTGCAGTGCTCCATCTACATCCTGATGCCATGCTGCAGTGCTCCATCTACATCCTGATGCCATGCTGCAGTGCTCCATCCACATCCTGATGCCATGCTGCAGTGCTCTAGCCAAATCCTGATGCCATGCTGCAGCACTCCAGCCACATCCTGATGCCATGCTGCAGTGCTCCATCCACATCCTGATGCCATGCTGCAGCTCTAGCCACATCCTGATGTCATGCTGCAGCTCTAGCCACATCCTGATGCCATGCTGCAGTGCTCTAGCCACATCCTGATGCCATGCTGCAGTGCTCTAGGCACATCCTGATGCCATGCTGCAGTGCTACATAGTATGACGCATGCCTTACAAAAGGGGATGCCATTTTGGTCCTCTAGTGTACCTGAATGAATGGCAAAGGCTATTTCAGATAGAGAGGATTGCAGAATTCCTGCTTGTTGTGACAAGGAGTATACTATTTTCCTGCCTTCCTCTGTTGAGACTTCCTGGAGTACCCATTGGTCCATTATGATAGTTCTATTGCTTAAAGTAGATGTCTTGCAAATGCAGGTTGGAGTGATGAGAGCATTGTCAACAGGGGTATGGTGTACTGAAGTAATACAACTAAGAGCAGCTTTACTGGCTTGTCCACTCAGGGGGGAAGGAAAGGGTTTCTCTTCATAATGTAGACATATCCTCACTGATGGGGATGTGCTGTAGTCATTGGACAGATTGACAGTAAAAATACTGTATCTGAGGAGGTATCTGGAGCTAATTCATGTGTGTAATGAATGATGCATGTGGCATTACTAGCTCTGCCCAGCTATGGCATACAAAAAATCCTCCCACCTAGCATGCAGGTCTAATGTTAATTATGTTGCAGGCCTCTCTACTCCACTTCTCCAACCCAACCCACCATTGTTGTTATCCCAGCACCAAAGGATATAAACAAAGACCTTCAGAAAAAAATGATCCAGTTGGGCAGCTGATGGTCAGCTGGGGGCATGCAAATGGGATGGTAAAAAAAAAAAAACAAGCTTAGTCAGTAACCCATATTCAAAATTTCCCTCCAGCCTCGGGGGGGGCAACAAAGTAAAGAATTGGGAAGAACTTGAGGCTGGCCATCCAATTATCTAAGTTTACAATGAAAGTGGTAAGGGTACTACTCTGCTTGATATGTAGTGCATGTTTGTCCCAGAGTTGGGGGCTATGCTGGGATATGAAACAATCATGCCAGTGTGTTTTTTTATCAGTTGATGAAGGTTTAGATCTTTTAACTGACTATTTGGGAAATCTTTTGTTCTGCAAATGTATAGAAATTCAAAGAGTGCTTAATCTTTCATGTCTGGAAATGCTATATACAGGTCCAGCTGACCCCCAAGGATGCAACTGGTCAATAATATCTGCCACTCAGATTAGGGCTGCCTGGGTTTGTTGCCTTCTGGGCAGGCTTGGCATCCAACCACCATGCCAGAACCCCATGCTATCCATAACCTAGTGTTTTCTTTCCCTTATGTTTCATGCGTCATTCCTTGTTCTGTCTTCAACCCTCCCCATTGCCATTTGCCCACACTCTGTATACCTCTGATCATCCATTCTCCTTCCCTCCTTTTGTGTGCATACCTCTCCTGTCTGTACATGTTTTATGTTTGTCTGCACCCCTGTTATATGTCCTTCCTCTCTCCCATCCACAACCATCCCTCAGTACTTTCCCCACCTACCTTTCTTTTTGTCGTATACTGAAGGGGTTCTTTTCAACAAAAGTAAATTACCTTTCCTTTTCCCAACCTTTTGTAACATATGGCCACCCTCCTGTTTTCCTATTACTTGCAGTAATGTCCTCAGGAATTAGCACTTCCAACAGTGTTCTGCTTGCCTATGAATAATAGTCTGTGTGCTTTTTGTTTCATTTCAGATATCTAGAGATGCAGTACATATGATCTTGTGAACTTCCACCCAACTGTTCATATAAGCAACTATACAAATGAAAAGACATAAATATCTCCTGCAGAGTAAAGAAAGTCAGACCAATGAAAATGATGTCGCCTTTTGCAAAGATGCACATGTAAAGTAAACATACTTTTATAACAAATTAACAATGCATAGAGCTCTGTGACAACTTCTAAGATATTTTCTTCTGTTAAATATAACTGGTAGTTCAATTGGTCAGTTTTTCCATCCATGTTCGTTGGAGATATCTGGATTTCTATCCTCTGTTAAATACTTACTCAACTTTCAAGTAATAGAAGCATTGCTTTTTGGTGGTCATTTAATAAAGGATACTTAGCCATTAATGTTAAATTTATATGAAAACAGACACATATGAGCCATGGACCCTTCTACCTGATTTAAGCCTTTAAGTGAATGTCGTCCTTATCAAATTTATAGGACATCTGTATGCAATCCATTTTGGCTATGCCATATTTTAAGCTCATGTTAATAGTAGTCAAACTGCCTCTGGTATGAAAAGGGGTATACAGTACTAGAAGCTGAAAAACAACAATCACGTCAAAAGCTGAGGACAGAAGTAGAAAACATATTAGGTGAGTACCGCAGTATGTTGCCAGCTCACTGTTGGCCACAGTTATTGTTTTATGTGCAATATACCAATGTTAAATCTCAGATGCCAAATGCTGCAAAGTATATTGTTAGTTAACTCATAAACACAGGAGCAGTCTTTACCCATTGTACTGGAACCATTCCAACAGAAAAAAAAAATAGAGATTCTTTTCTATAGCCATTGGTCTTATGTTTTACAAACAGAAGTAATTTACTGACTTGCTGCAGAAGACAGCTGCAGACTAAACACAGGCAGATATCTGTTTTATTGAGTACTACTGGAATTTGCTTTAACAACAAACTTATCTGATCAATACTTTGACTTTATCTCCTTAGTGACAACAGACATACCAGAAGATTAACACAGCTATATAAAATTAATGAGATGTGACATTTTTACTGTCAGGTAAAACACAGAAGCAGCAACAGTTTGAGGCTCACAAGCAATCCACAACTTGTGGGATTCCAGAGCTACTGATAATCTGAACAGATGCAATGTACTTACAGAACAGAGAGTAATCCAAAATATAGAGCTATTCCTTATGCAAGTGCTCCAAAACTGTGATCCCATTTCCTATTTTCTGTAACATCATGCTAAATGCGTATTACATATGGACACTAAATTTAGGATACAAATGAGAGAAAAAAAGACAAAGTAACAACAAATAAAAGAAGACAAAAATACATTTTTCAGATGTATTCCATAAGGCATTTATGCCAATGTAGATAGAAATAATGAAACTGTCAAGGCACAGTCACAGCATGTGCTACAAAATGTTGCTTAGCTGAAATGGTGGCTCAAGCATTCTCCTACTACTTGGGTCAAACTCAGGTAACAATTCAGTAACAGTATATAACATCCTCATGATTAATTTTAGACGGAGATGCCTGTCATCACCTTCTTTCTTATTTGATGGTGTGAAAACTAAACTGTACTTCCAAATTTAACTCAGGCACTATATCTCAAGTGGATGAACTAGTACAAATGTTAAGAAGCTACGGTGTCCAGTATGGGCATGAAAAAAGGTTATTATTGAATTCCATTAGTCCCAGAAGTAAAGGAGAAAATTACATTTTCTGTACCAAATGTCCATTTCCACTATAGAGTTGTCATTTTCTGTCTATGGAACATCTGCAATGTTCTAGAGATTCTCATACTTAGAGCCCATCCATGATTCTCAGCAGTCTTTATTGACAATTATACAATGACTGGCCATTAACATTCAAAAATGAGCACACTGACTGGTCAGCCCAACCAGCTTGCCTGTTGTAAATCGAGAATATACCAATGGAAAAAAGTCCAGTCCTCAGACTTTCTTCTATTAATGTATGCTATATGCTTTGGAAACTCTACTGTTTTTATTTAAAAAAAAAACAATGAACTTACAAGAAACAGGTACGACTGCACTATATGTATTGTAGTGGTTTGGTGCACTATTTTAAGGTGTTACAGGTGTTACTTATTCTCTATGCAGGATGTGCGAGTGTGTGTGTGTCTGATTACAATGTGTACAGCACTTTTCAGTGAAGTGTCACTACTTTTCTGACAGTGTGTAGTAGTTTGCTGAAGAATATTGTAATGTTGCAATTAATTTATAAAGCTCAAAATAAAATCAGGCAGATAAACACTGACATAAAATAGCTGCTACATACAATGTGTCTCGTTTTTCATACTCTTCTGTTACTAATAAGGAAATGTGCATAACAGGAGATGAGATAAACCTAATTCATATTGTCATCAATGCACCAGAATAATTTTCTCTTATTATTTATTTATTTATTTGATATTTGTTTACCGGGAAATTCCAACTGGGTATGAGCTCATTTTTAGTGGAGGCCCAGGGAGAAAAGCTTCACAGTTATTATAAATTGTAACTCACCTGCTTTTGTTTTGTATCCCTTAAAGTCACAACCAGAAATGTGTGCTGTATAAATACTTTACTTGTTTAATCTTGTGTAACTAGGTACATCAAAACTTCCTCACTGTACATACCCAGGAAAAATTACTTTCATGGATCCTGCCCCTGCATGGCACAGAGGGTATATTTATCACCTTGTCATACAATCCTAATGGGGCATTTTTCACAGAAATGTAACCCACAACCAGTGAAAGAGACAGCGGTTTACTTTGCTGGCAAAAGAAAATATCATTCTTGTAACATTTATTTATCTATTTATTTTAAATTTGTTGACCAGGATAGTCCAACTGGATACATGTCAATTTTCAGTGGAGGCCCGGGGAGAAAAGCTCCACATAGCAACACAACATAAGTAAATATAGCACAACATAATTTCCATAGATTGACAGAGCAAGCAATTTATGACAACAATTCATATGTAATATAGCTTACTTGCATTCTTAGTGTATAAAAGCATGCTTAGATAGATTCATTTCATTGAGGTGTCTTACGAAGAGTATAGAGATGATGCTAGTCAGGAGTAGAGCAAGGACATAGCCAGTGTGATTTAAAATGTTTTTTGAGACTTTTCTTGAATAGGGGTAATGAGGATTCCTGAGTAATGTAGTCAGGAAGTAAGTTCCAAGTTTTGCCAACAGAGTTGGCAAACAGAGCATCTCCTGCCAAGCTGTTGGATTTGAAAGTTAGTACCAGTAGTCTATTAGATGAGCGTAGTGGCCTGTGGGTATAATGGGGCCAGATAATGTTTTTAAGTGCAGGTGTGTTATCTGGTTGGTTGAGGACTTTGTGTGCTACTATGAGCTGGTTGAACTGCAGTAGAGTAGGCATTTCAAACCACCCTAAAGTATTTAAATTCTGACAGTGATATGTCCTATATGCCATGCCAGTAGCACACCTAGCGATGTGGTTGTAACAGCAGGATAATTTATTTAGGTCGTTTTTTTTCAGGTTTGTGAATAGAGGAGCGGCAGAAAGAAGGGCACAGAGTAAGTGGGATCTGGCCATGGCAGTTCAAGCATGAGGCGTAAGGAAAGGTTTGATTTTATAGAGGGAGCCACTTTTTTATTAATGGTTTTGATGGTCTGATTGATATGAATGCCAAATTTGAGGTTATTGTCTATAGTAACTCCCAGAAGCTTGGTGTGGACTTCAGGAGAGATAATGGTGCTGTTTTTAGAGTTTATGGTAAAGAATGGAGGGGAGGACCTGTAGGTGGGAGAGAATAGAAGCAGCTTAGTTTTATTAGGATTTAAGTTGATTAGTGACCCAATTTTCCACAGTGTTGAAAGTGTTTTGTGTTAGTGTCATTAGTTCAGATGGAGAGGAGGCTGAGCAGATCAAGGTTGAATCATCTGCATACTGAATACAAGTGACATTTGAGATGGCAGAGTGAAGATCATTAATACAGATGGAGAAGAGGACCAAGTATACAGCCTTGGGGGACTCCAAGGGTGATGGGTAGGAGGGCAAATAGTGTCTTTCCATAGGACTGCCTGTTGTCTATCAGAGAGGTAGGATTGAAACCACTGAAGTGAGTGGGAATCTAAGGAGATGGCCTTCAGAGTGTAGAGGAGTAGTGAATGGTTGACCATACTGAAGGCCTTGGATAGATCAAGAAAAAGTGCTGAGGAAAGTTTGTGATTATTACGATTGTTGTTAATGACGTTGGAAAATGATAGGAGAGCTGAGGTGGTACTGTGGTATGGCCTGAAGCTGTGTCGGGTGTCAGCCAATAATTTGTTCTGGATAAGGTGGGGCATAAGTTGTTTATGTACGCATTTCTCCATAATTTTAGCGAGTGGTGACAGAATGGCTATTGGTCAGAAGTTTGACAGTTCTTTGGAGCTACCTCCTGATTCTTTTACTTCATATTATATTGCGGTACTTCAGTTACAAAATGTTATATCCAACTATTACAAGAAACTTGGGAAATATTTTTTATCATCCATTTGCCATTTTGTAGTGTTTTGTTCCTGGGCACAACTGCCCCAGTAGGGATTATATCACTTTAAGAAGAATGGAGGTAAAGGAGAGGGGGCATCAAGTTGGATGCGGTATGTCTTTCTGGATATCCTCCTCCTGAGTAAGAGCACACCAGTAATGTGTATATATATATATATATATATATATATATATATATATATATGTATAGTTCTACCTGAGTTAGTCGACATGCCAGAACACCGACAAGCGAATCGCGAGCCCCAGAAGATCGACAATTCAGAAGACCGACGCGACGGATGAAAACACCGATGCCGAGGATGCTGACATGGGAAAAGGCTGTGTAAGTATGCGGTAGTGACGGACGTTAGGGTGCGAGTAAGGTAAGTGTGGATATTGACGGTCTGTGGGGATAGTGGTGGGTTAAGTGAGTTAGGGTCAGTGCGCGGGTTAGGTAAGTGTGTGGTAGTGATTGTGTTTAGGTTAGGGGCGGGTTAAGTGAGTTAGGGTTAGGAAGCGGGTCAGGTAAGTGTGCGGTAGTGATTGTGTTTGGGTTAGGGGCGGTTTAAGTGAGTTAGGGTTAGGGCGTGGGTTAGCTGAGTATGCGATAGTGACGGACCTTAGGGTTAGGGTTTGGGTTAGGGTTGTAGATAGTTGTGTATGTGATGTTTAGTGTGGGTTTGTAGGGATTTTGGTGTGCTTGTGTTGTGTGTGTGGTTTTTGGACAGGGAATGTGTTTTGTTTGTTGATTGTTGTGATTGTGGTGTGTGCAGTGTATGAGGTTTCGTGTTTGTGTACCGTCGGTTATTTCGTTGTCGGGCATGTGGGGTTTCGTGTTTTTTGCACTGTCGGTTATGTGGTTTCAGTGATTGCGTTGTCGGTGTTTTGGGGTTTCGATTATGTCAGGTAGAATCATATATATACATATATATATATATATATATATATATATATATATATATATATACACACACACACACACACACACACACACACACACACACACACACACACACATATGCACTCACACAGAAATATTGGCACTCAAAAATATATTTTAATTTTATAGTCATTCCAGTAGCCTGTAACACATAATGGCACTTGCTCTTTTAAAAAGACATATATGACTAACTAGTTTTTTTTTTTATTTTTCCCTGTGCACAAAGGGTTCAATTCTAGTGCTGCCACCTTTTATACTGTAGTCCATAGGTTCATAGATTCATAGGTAGGTACTAGGCTATCAGCCCAAGGGCCTACATAAGCCTAGCCACAAAGGTTCCCTGGCTTATGCCACCCAAGAAAGTTATTTACCTGTGCCACTGTCAAGCAGAGATGCAGAAGTGATCCCTAGGGTGTATTTCCTATTTCCCATCCACTCATCAAGATTTTTCTTGAAGAGTGCTAATGAAGAACTTTGCTTGACATAGATAGGTAGCCTGTTCCAGAGCATGGGAAGTCTCTGGGACATGAATTTATCCCTCCAGCAAGTCCTGTTTATTGTGGTGACAAGGTTTAGGTCCTTAAAGCATGTAGCTCAGAGGGAATGGGATTTCGTTAGGTGAAACATGTTCAACAGCGCTGGGTTTGACATAGCTTTATATGTTAGGCAGAGATCACCTCAGAGTAGGTGATACGCTATGGAGTAATGCTGGAGTTTTTTGAGGCGGTCAGTGTAGGGCATTTTTTGAGGCCAGTAATTCTCTTTGTGAGGTACTTCTGTGGCCTTTCCAGCTGTTGCAGATGTCTTGTGAGGTACATTCCAAAAGGGGCATTGTACTCTATAATGTGTCTAATGAGTGTCAAGTAGAGGGGAACAATGACCTCTTTTTTCCTGGATGAGAACCCTTTTATGATGAGGCGTGCCATGTAGAAGGACTTCCTGACTACTGTGGCGATGTGACTATCAAAGGAGAGAATACTGTCCACCTGGGTCCCAAGGACTCTTATCACACATTCGGTGTTAAGTAGATTGCTGCCTATGTGGTAGTTCATGGGTACAGAGTTTTTACCAAAGGGGATGACACTGCACTTTTTGGCATTGAGCTTGAGGCCATGACTCTGACACCAGGCATCTGTCTCAGCGAGGCCCTTCTGTAGGATGTCCACATCATTTGGGGGCTTGACTATGGCTCCTAGTTTGCAGTCATCTGTGAACTTCATTAGCCAGAGGCCTTCTGTGTTAGCCAGTACTTCAGAGAAGTAGATACTAACCAGGAGAGGTCCCAGAACTGAACCCTGTGGTACTCCACTTGTCACTGCTTTGAGGTCAGATTTGGAGTCTGCAACTTTTACAGTGTGGGTTCTGTCAGTGAGCCAGTTGGCAACCCATCTTGTGATGTAGGGATTTATACCAGTTTAGTGAGTTTAGCTATAATTCCAGAATGAGGAATGGTGTCGAAATCCTTGGTGAGGTCATCATAGGCTGTGTGAACCACCTTATCCTCATCTACGACTTTGGTGACTGCCTCAAAGAAGTCAATTAGGTACAGGAGGCATGATCTGCCTTTCACAAACCTGAACTGAGTGGGATCCAGAGTTTGGAGGTTACCAATGTCTTTGTTTATGAGTTCCATGGTGATACGTTCCATGGCCTTGCAGACCAGGCTCATCAGGCTAATAGGTCGATAGTTCCAGGGATCAGTGGTGGCTCCCCCTTTGTGGAGTGGGTTAACTGTTGCTATGCACCATTCAGTGGGCACAAAGCCTGATGTGAGGCTATTATTGAACAGGGTACTTAAGCGGGGAGCCAGATCATTCTGAAGTTTGTGTAAAATGCAGCCTGGGATGTTGTCCGGTCCCATGGACACTGTGTTTTTGGCTTTAGAAAGTGCAGCATTTACCTACATAGTTGTGATTACAGGGACTCTGCATTCTTCTTGTATAGATATGGGCCCTTTAGGGGGTGAGGGGGGTAAAGTTAGCACTGAACCTATCTGCCAGGATGTTGGCCATATCAGTTGGTTCTGTAATTTTTGTGCAGTTGTGCTGTATCTCAGAGCAGATCTGGGTGTTGCCATCGAGATCCTTGACATAGCTATAGAATGCTTTGTGGTTGTTCTTAGAATTAGTGGCAATTTAGTTTTCATAGCTAGCTTTGGAGGATCTTATAAGGGATCTCAGTTTCTTATTGAGGCTGACCAGGGAGCTCCTCCACTCATGGGATTTTACTCTCTTTTGCAACAGTTTCTTCCTTCTGTTTTACAGTTTGTTTATGGCAGGGGACCACCAGATTGTCTTCCTTTTTTTGGAGAATAGCGTCTTGGTTCTGTTTGGGATAGCACAATCCATGCACTCGTGTAACCGCTTATAGAGTGCATTTGTGTAGGATTCAGCAGTTGTAACTGTATTGTCCATCTGCATGGGTGTCATGAAGTTCACCACTTCTGTCTTAAGAAGCATAAAGTTAGCTTTGGAGAAATTCTTTACCAAGGTTTCCTTAATGGGGGGTGGAGGCGGGATGTGGATATCAAGGGTGATTAGCTTATGGTCGGATCAGACCAACGAGGAGTTGACTTCAGGTGTGGAACACCGGTCACTCATGTTGGTAATGACTAGGTCTAGGATATTGTTGCCCCTGGTGGGGGTGTGAATGAGTTGATCCAGGGCACTGGAGTTTATGAATTCCAGAAAGCGTTGAGCTAAGGAGTTGGTGCATGAGTAGTTTTCCCAGTTAATGGTGGGGTAGTTGAAGTCATCCATTATTAGGGTGTTTGGTTGAACCCTAATATTTTCCAGTACATCAAGAAAAGAGGAGTGGGAATCCTGGGGCATGGTGGGGGATCTGTAGCAAGCTACAATTTGGATTGCAGTTTTGCCTAGAGTTAGTTGCATTTGGATAACCTCAGATGCATTATGCTGAGCAACTAGCCTGGAGGTGTGGATAGCCTTTGGTGTTTCGGTCCAGGTTACATGGCTGAAAAGTGTGGTATGAGTTATAACCTGGTAGTGCAGAGGTGCTCTCTGGAGCCTTGAACCAGGTCTCAGTCACTGCACAGATATCGATGTTCTCCATTTTAAGGAGTGCCTCGAGTGAGTACATTTTGAGATTTAGACTTCTAGCATTGTGTAGCATTACCCTCCGTTTTTGCTTGCCTGTTCCTGTTATGGTGGTGAATTTGTTATTTGAACCTTGCCTTTAAAAGGCACTATAGGGCCAGCAAGAGCCTTAGCCAGTATCCAGAATCCAAGGGGTGACAGGTGGAGGTCATCTGTGGCAAAGCATTCTGGTCTGTCGACCATGTCATCCCAAGCAGACAGATACTGGATCCCCTTAGAATGACACCAGTAGCTTAGCCAATTGTTGAAATCAATCATTTTGTCCTTGTACTGCGGTATCCTTCTGGGCAATGGCAGAATGCTACTCAGGGCTAGGGTCATACCTGCCTGGGCTACAAGATCAGAGAGCTCTTCCATGTCTCTTCATGTAGTCCAGGGAGGTACATCTCAGGTCATTCACACCAACATGGACAATGACAGAGTCATATTTGTACTTGTTGTGGAGTGACCTGAGTGCGTGGGTTATATGGCGGATCCTGGAACATGACAGGCAGCTGACAGTAACCTTCTTCTTGTTTATCCTGAGCAGATATTTTGCTGTAGATTAGTACAGGCATTTAAGCAGGGGATTTTCAAGGCTGATGTGTAAATTCTACTGGAAGTTCATTGCAGGTTAAGGAACCATATATTCCAAATCTAAATTAGTGCCTATGTAGCAGCAAGTTGTAAACTTACAAAAAAATGGAGATTTCAAAACAATGAGAGAGATGGGGCAGAGAAAAATACAAGGATAATCAGGTAAGTTATACAAAACTAGAGAAACATACCTGATTATCCTTATATTTTCTGTGTCCCATCTCTCTCATATGTTGAAAGTCTCCAGATTTCTTTTTTTTTAATTAAAAACAAAAACCAAATAAAGAAAGGCAACTTATATCTTCCATTCTCCATTGCTTCTTTTACACTGCGCTGATATACTGCATAAGCATTGGAACAAAAGTCCCATATACCTGAGCAAAACATCAAGAAAGCCCTAGGATACCACGGAAAAACATAAAAGAGCAGCATGCCACCCTTATACAAGAACATTATTTAACAAACTAAGTAACTTTTTTTCTTAAATAGTGTCAAAACCTATGAACCTATGAACCTATGACCAAACCACACCAACTGTGGGTAAATCCAGCATTACCCATACCCAGCTGTGGATTACTCAGTGATTGCAGGAGAATGCCTTACTGAAAAATGGGCTCTCAAAACATTATGATTGTTTTCTATTGGGAAGAGATTTTACCCTCATCACAGACCAGTCCCATCTGCAGTGAGTGTATAGGTGTAAGGATCACAATATTAATCTTGCTTGTTGGGTCTGATGGTGATGATGATGATGGTGATGATGAAGATGGTGATGACTGGGTCTTTGAAATGATGTTTCCAGTATATTAGGATTGTGATATAGAAGACCAAGAACAAGAGAGTCTCTAAAGTCATAGAAGGGGAGGCACAGATCACCATTCAACATACTGAAAGATATTGAGTAGAGTGACAGAACGTCAAGCCTCTTTTGGTAGATCAGGGTCTTTAAGGCTAAAATCTTCTTTGTTAGGAACCTTTGGATCTTCTCTAGTTGTTTTGTATGCTGAATGAGGTACATCCTGAAGTGGGGATCGTAGTCTGTAATTGGTATAATCAGTGCTGAATACAAGGGAAAATGAAATCTTTAGATCTGGATGATATACCCTTGGCCATCGGTTGCACCCAGCAGGATTTTAAGACTTCACATGATGGTAGGAGAGGGACCTGACACCCAGGTACCCAGTCCCTGACTACATTTTCATTTAACAGAGGAATACTTTTACCCTATATGTTGAGGGTAGGGGTTGTTTGCCAAATGAAATTATAATTTTTCTTCATTTTTAATTTTAGCCCATTTTAGTACATCAGATATTAACTAGAATAAGTTCTTTCTGAAAGTTACAGATGTCATGTACCTTCACAATATAACACAATTTGCAGACATCTGCAAACTAACTTAAGCAAAGGCTCCAGTTCTTAGTTTGGAGCTCAGAGAAGTAAATGCTGAAACTGAGGGTGTCGGTATGGAGCCCTGATAAGGCACCTACCGCATAAACTATGTGCATTCTCTCTTTTAGCCAAGAAAGGCAAGAATGGCTTCTTGGAATTGTTATAGTTACAACTGACTAGTTGCAATACATAAATAAATAAATAAATAAATAAATAAATGACAATTAAAAAATAATTATTTTGTATTTTGCTGCAGTACTTGTATACCTACAAATGTATCATTATTCTTATTAGTATAGCATTACCAGGCACCTATAAACTCTGATTCTTTTCAGCCACATTCAAATCATTGCCTTGGCTCTCTGACAGAAGTGTTAAGACTCTATAATGCAAGTCAGAATACTTTGAAATTTAAAGTGTAAATGTAGGAAAAATGTAAATTATAAAACTAAGTCGTATTCATGCAGTATTTTTTTTTCAGGGAGTCACAGCCTCCACTGAAACTAAATATTACATATATGAAGCATTTTTGCAGGGAGGCATAGCCCTCATGTACCTCCTTGGTATACGGTGCTGGGGTGGGGCTATGGCCCTTACAACTTTGCTGCTTATATATAATGTCTGAGATTACTATACCTCAGAGTATCCTCTGAGATGCTACAGTCTCAAAATTAGTATATTTACTTGTTCCCTATTTACACTTACTGTTTCAAAGATTGTATTTATGATCCACAGACCATTGTCTAGCACCTCTCTGCAGTTTGATGTCATTTTTTTTTTTACTAAAGCGCCACTCAGTTATATACCGATTACATAGAAAGAAGACAGAGATAGTTCACTTACTCAGATTTGCTTTAACACCTTTATGTTTTTCACAGAATATCTAAAATATGAAATACATATATAATAGAAATCATATTCTTTGCATTTCCGGTTGTGCCTTTCAAGATCATATTAAGAGTATGTGCAAAGCATGTTTCTTCAGTCACTTCAGTTAGAAATACATTTTCTCAGTGCTTAAAATGTTGTGGACATTTTACATTCCTCAGAAAGTGGACACATACTGTTGATCAGTATATGTGATTTTTTTTTCATCTATGGTTCTGAGCACCAGCCTATATACAAAAAGAAGGCAGGATGACCATTTCTACATGCTGGAGGTTTTGGTAGGAAGAAGAAGGGATGGTCTTCATGTACTGAGAGTACCAAAGGACATAGGAGAGGTGGATGGCTGCAAAATATATTTAGTAATAAAATATATGGATCCTGTGAGTTATTTATATTTAAAATTGGGAAGGAAAGAAATAACAGGAAGAAAGTGATGCAGGTAACATATGTTTTGTCTTATATCCATAAAAGAAAATGGAGCAGTGCAAAAAAGTCACTAACATTCCTGAATCACAAAGTTAATTAGGGGACTTTTAATATTCTCTAAATTGAGGTCAGCATCAAGGAGTGTGAATGGGAGAAAAGTGTTTGAATAATTGAAACATATATAATTGATATGATTCTAAAAAATATAATTTCTCTGCAGATAATGCAATTAATATAAAGGGGAATCTATACTGAGCTGTTTATATCAGGATTCTGTTTAGGCAGTGTTGATATACTTTCTGAAATGTGTACATCATATTATTTGAGATTTTTCTGTGATGCATCATTTTAATTATGTATTTGTGATATAAAATGTGATAAAAAATGATAAAAATAACTTTGAATTCTGCTTATAAGTACTTAAGACTTAAGTTCTTAAAACACTTGTCTTCAGCCCATAATGAAGAAGTTCAGAACTGTGTTTTTTTATCAAGCGCAGAAATGCAGAGTTCTGCTGAGTTATGAATAATGACGCAGAAAGGATGTCATCCGAAGATGTCTGGCTTCTGTGTTATTGCTTAAGCAAGTACTGATAGTAGTTATTTTTGGTGATGTAGATGACTCCAAAGGTACAGCAGTTAAAGAGAGAAACACTTCATCAATGTCAAGTAACAACCACAGAGTTTGAAGTTTTGCCTTTACATTATATACTGATGCTGATAAGAGCCTTATAACCTAAATGCTCCATTTAGTGGTTAAGCCACATTTATTTTAGCATAACCCCATCTATCATTACTAAACTTAATTAATTTCTAAGTAGTCTCTGTCTGTCTCTATAGTCAGTTATAATATTTATCTAGTGTCAATTTCTGTTTCTGTATCGAAAGTTGTATTTTTCTATCTAGTGTCAAATTTTGTTTTTTTATCAAAAGTTGTATTTTTATCTATTGTCAATTTTTTGCTTGTGTATAGATGATTATATTGTTATCATATTGTTCAACTATTTGTTTTTCTGTACTGAATGTGGAGCTTTTCTCCTCAGGCCTCTGCTGTAAATGTGTCCAGTCGGACTATCCTGGTAAACAAATATAAAATAAATAAATAAAAATATCCTGTTCTGTCTTTCCTGATATGTGCATTCAGGTCACCCATTATCAACACCAATTCATGTTGTCCTGCTTTATCTAGTAGGTCCTATGAGAAATAATAATAAATGAGCCAAGAGTCAAACTGTGAAAGATTAAAATTGTTTAATGGAATAACACACTGTTGCAAAGCTGTTGAACTTTCACAGTTCTTTCTCAATGCTTAATACAATCAGTTAAAATCAATTATCTTTATACCATTTGCCAGCCTAGCAAGTTTCTTCCACATATCACATATCCACAGTTTATGAAACATTTAAAACTAACTAGAAACATAGTAGAAATGCATTATCATGTATTCAGGAGACATAATATTAGATAAATGAAATCAGTGATAATAATAATAATAATAGTAATACTACTACTACTAATAATAATAATAATAACAACCAGCCAGATGTAACATATCAAATAAAATAAAATAAATTCATAAAAACTCTGCTTTTTCTTTAAATCTGGTTTTATGTTATTCACATTATTTAAACCAGGTGCAGTATCAGCTCTAAAAAAAGTTTATCCATTTATATTCTGCTAACTCAGTTAAATTAACTGTATCCCCTCCTCTCTTTGGATTACCAACTTTCTGTAATACCCTAAATTTAAAAGTGTGTTCATTACCAGAATGTATAATGTGCTTACTTAGTGCATTTGAATCAGTATGCCTATGTATTTCACAGAGGTGGGAACCTATCCTTTCCTTCAACTTCTGATTGGTTTAACCTATTTAGAAGCAAGTACATGATTTACAGATAGCAAGAGAAGCAACGTTGTCAGTAGAGCAAGTGGCAAAAGTTGTAAATCTAAACACATTCTGTGTAATGGGATGAACGAATTCATTAGTCAAATTAATATAACGACACTATGTACAATTGTAACACGAGGTAGTAACCTTCTTAGTTAATATGGGAACACTGATTTTTCAACAAAATGCACAGTCTTTATAACACAGATGTTATTTTAAATTTCTCTCCCTTTTAAAAACAAACTGTGGTCTGTCTCCCACTGTCACTCTACTATCTAGGACACAATAGAAGAGTCTTTGTGGGGTCTGCTCAAGCAGCTTTATTATATGCAAACACATTACGATAGAAACTTACTGTCTTTAACTTAAATAACTTATATACAAACTAACTACTGCAGTCATACATGCTCACTCTCTGGCTACACTCTCAAAATGGCACTGGGAATAGCATGTGCCTGGTATTTATATGTGCAATCTCAGTCCTTGATATGCTTCTTAAAGACACATCACATATGCTATCATCTACACTCACTATTTCCTTCAATTCAGGATCTGACTGCAGTATTACCCAATTCTTCTGTATAATCTGTCTAATCATATTAGTATACCTATTATACTTGGTAACATAACCTAGATGATAATTCTTCTTAACACCACTATTTTTAGCATCATTCACATCTGTAGCTATAGCAACATTATTTGATGCATAACATTTTGAAAAGTAAAGGGTTCCCAATACATCCTGATGATGTGTTAATACAAAGTCCTTATTTGCTTCAATCAACTTTTGATTATAACCTCTAGATTTAAAGTTAACAGTCATATTCTGTAGAACTTCTAAAAAAACTTTCATCCCTGGTATTCAACTACTTGCCTTTAAGAACTGACTCTGAACAACACTATTATGTATAAATTTTAGATGCATACTACAGTAATGAACATATTGAGTAGACTGTATAGTCCTCTTATGTATTTTTGTATTAAACTGTCCATCCTTAAGCTTAACAGTTATGTTCAAGTAATTAATAATTTCAAAGGACATATTAACATCACTGGTTAGAAACCAGGTGGTCAGTGAAAAAATTAGATAATATATTTGTATTTCCATTCCAAATGAGGAAGATGTCATCCACAAATCTCTTGTAAAATAGTAAATCAGCATGGATAAAAGAACCATTATCAAAAATGAACCTCTCCTCCCACATGGCAAATGCCAAGTTAGAGTAGCTATTTGCAGTGTGAGTGCCCGTAGCTACACCCAATTGCTGATGAAGACATTCATCATTGAACATAAAAACATTACTATTAAGAACTATATCTAACATTAACCAGTTAATTTCTATCTTCTCACTAGAGAGGCTACTGTTATATACCATAAATTCTTTATATACTGGATACCCAAATCATGAGGGATGACACTAAACAAGGATTTAATACCCATAGTTACCATCAAAACTGTATAGTTACTATTCTGTCTGGATCAATTATAAAACTCTTTAAGAAAATCATTAGTGTCTTTTATAAAACATTGACTATATTTAAGAAGCTCAGATAATTGCTGCTCTGAGTATTTAGGTATAGCAGTAGTAATCCACTGAGTCCCAGAGACAATGGGTCTCATGGGTGGAACATTTAAGTTCTTATGAATTTTAGTCAGACCATATATCACTGGAACTGTAGGATTAGAAACATAAACAATTATATCATTCTGGAGTAAAAGATAAATCCATCCACAAATCATACAAGGACTTTATATACAATATCATTCTTAATATTAACATCAATTCTTTTAAAAATCATAGAATCATTTAATAAAGCATACATCCATTCATTGTACTTATTGGTGCTCATAATAACAGTTTTGCCCCCTTTTTCAGCCTGTTTAATATAACATCTTCCATTTTCACTACTCTATGTAGTGCTTGCCTTTGTTTGTAACTAAGATTATAATATTTCATCTTATAACCAGCTTTCCTAAACAATACGTCATAGTAGACTTCATTTTCACATAAATTGTAAAAAGCCTTTACCAGCAGTGAACGTACTGGAGCAAACACACTGCTATATTTTAATTTAATCTCTATAAAGGAGGAATCATTTTTATACAGTTTCTTTAAATCCACATTCTGAACAAATAATCTTAATTCAGTTAAAGCATCATTAATTTTACCCTTAGCTGAGGGGACAAACGATAAGCCTCTATCTAAAAGCAAAAGTTCATCTTTATCAAAAAAGTGACTAGGCAAATTAACTACAGTATTTCCAATATTATTTACTTTTTGAGAGTCTTGCTCTGAGTTGTGGGCCCTACCTGTGCTGAGTTGTTGGTCCCATCTGAAGTCGTGGTGGTAGTTCTTTCTCTGTTCTAGAAGTGGATTTGCTGTTTATCCTTCTTGTTCTGCTTCAACCTCGTGGAGAGTGTGGCACCTGTAAGAGAAGTTGTAACAGGAACTTTTTCTCTAAAAAAACATTGGCTTCATGATGTTGACTCACTTTATTCTGTACTGAAGATGCCATATCTGTACCTCGACTGGGAGCCATAAAACAATCCAAATTATCAACACCTTCTCCCACTCTCATTGGTGACGTATTTTGATTGATCACTACATTTGAAATACTGGTAGAACATTCAGCAGAAACAGGAATGAAGACAGAGGGCAGCTCAAAGATGAAGTGTTATGTCAGCAATACCATCCTACTGCTGGCTGGTACCCACTCAACTGTGTGACGCTGTTGCTGCTTAGGCCAATGAAAAACATTACCAAGTTTGAAATCATTTAGGTCCCATAAAAGCTTCTTTTTCTTAGTGGAAATTAAGGTTGTTTCAAAACCTTTAAGCTTCTCAAGTATATTGTTATATTCAGATGGCACAAGAACAAAGTCAGAAGAATTAACAATCCGATCTTCCAATGTCTCTTTCTCGGCTGAGAGTTCTCTTTCAATAGTCCTAAGCTTCATATAATCAAAGCTCAATTTTAGATTTAACTCCTGCCAGCTTTTTAATAACACAGGATATTTATTCCTGTAGGTAGCCATTTTTGTAACTCTCAAGCCCCTCAGTATTATGCGTCTATATTACCTTTTTGAAAGGGCTGTTCATCAAATGCACTTTCATCGACACATATCCACCAAAATACCATAACTCCAAATGGCTACATAAGCAAATGTTTTCCCAGGGGAAAAAATCGCTTGGCCGTTGTTAGGAATTTGCCCTTCCTCCACTGTAGTGCGATCTCAGAGTTGGTATATTTAGGTGGGGGATGTGGAGGGCACATCCCCCCACATGGGGGAGCAAAGCCCCCTCTACTTCATAGTGTCTGATGGTTTGTTTTGTTTATTGTTGGCCCAGTGATTTTTTTCCCTGGGGAAAAAAATCCCTTTTGTGGCCATTCGAAGTTTTGGTATTTCAGTTAATATGTGTCGATGTAAGGGCATTTAATGAACAGCCCTGTTGATATTGTAATATAGATCCGGAATGATGCCTGTCGAAAATTACATTAATAAACTGAGTCTCTCCCATTGGAGTTGTTTAAAATATTGGGCCTTAATTTCCAGTGTATGTATTAGGTTAATAAGTTCAGTCTTATTAGCATTACTCACAATATAATTTTCTTCTTGAGATGCATTTTCTTCTCCAGTAGTATTTTGTATTAAACTAAGTAGAGGATTGTCATTTACCACCAAAAATTGCTGTAAAGTTCTCAGTGAGCATCCAGGCTGCAAAGTTATGGTGATGGCTCAATGAAAGAGACATGCTGCCAAAAACAGAAGTAAAAATGAACCACAAACAAAAAAAAAACATGTAGACAGCTGAATGGACTCCAGAGGCAAACAAAATCCTATGAGAAATAATAATACATAAGCCAAGAGTCCAACTGTCAAAGATTAAAATCATTTAATAAAATAACACACTGTTGCAAAGCTTTCAGACCTTCACAGTTCTTTCTCAATGCATAATACAATCAGTTAAAATCAATTAATTTTATATCAGTTGCCAGCCTATCAAGTTTCTACACATATCACATGTCCACAGTTTATAAAATATATCTAAAACTAATTAGAAATGCATTATCATGTATTCAAAAGACATAATATTAGATAAATAAACACAATCAGTGATAATAATAATAATAATAATAATAATAATAATAATAATAATAATAATAATAACTAATAATATCAACAACAACCAGCCTGGATGTAACCTATAATATAAAACTAAATCATATAAAGAGAAAGTCCTTTTGTATGATTTACCTATGGATTTATCTATTCATCCAGAATTATATAATTTTTTTATATGTTTCTAATCCTGTAGTTCCTGTGATATAAGGTTTGCCCAAAATCTATAATAACTTAAATGTTCCACCCTAAAGACTCAGTGGCTTACTACTGGTATATCTAAATATTCAGAGCAACAATTATCTGGTTCACTTAAATATAGTCAAAGTTTTATAAATACACTAATGATTTTCTTAAAGAGCTTTATATATGGTCCAGATAGAATAGTAACAGGTCTACATTAGATACAATTTTTTAAAGTTCGACTGTCATATGGTCGACACCATATGATCAAAACTTCAAAAGTTCAAATATCTAATAACAAAATAAATAAACTACACAAAACAACTACCGGAACGTTTTAAGCAGGGGTGCAAGCCACCCTGTACCCCCCACACCCCCACAACTCTGAGATCGCATGACAGTGCAGAAAAGGGAAATCTGCCTATTCCTTGCTGTATGGAGATCTTCGTTACAACGTTCAAACATTCAAAAATCTGATCATATGGTGTGATGGTAACTATGGATATTAAATTCTTGTTTACCATCATTCCTCATGATTTGACCATCCAACATATAAGAGAATTTATGGTATCACATAGTAGCCTCTCTACTGAGAAAATAGAAATATGTTGTTTAATGTTAGATGTAGTTCTTAACAGTAATGTTTTTATGTTCAGTGAAGAACTTTTTTATCAGCAATTGGGTGTAGCTATGGTCACACACACTGCTAATAGCTGTGCTAATGTGATACTTGCCAGTTGGGAGGAAATGTTCATTTTTGATAATGGTTCTTTTATCCATGTTGATTTACTATTTTACAAGAGATTTGTGAATGACATCTTCCTCATTTGGAATGGAAATGCCAATACATTATCTCATTTTTTCTCTGTCTTAGGGAAGACCACCCCATTTCTAACCTTTGATGTTAATATGTCCTTTGAAATTATTAATTACTTGGACATAACTGTTATGCTTAAAGATGGACAGTTTAATACAAAAATACATGAAAAGAATATACAGTCTACTCAATATGTTCATCACAGTTGTATGCATCCAAAATTTATACATAATAGTGTTGTTTGGAATCATTTCTTAAGGGCAAGTAGGTTGAATACGAGGGATTAAAGTTTTTTAGAACAGCTACAGAATATGACTGTTGACTTTAAATTTAGAGGTTATAATCCAAAGTTGATTGAACCAAATAAGGACTTTGCATTAGCACATTATCAGGATGTAGGAGCACATTACTTTTCCAATTTTTATGCATCAAATAATGTTGATATATCTACTGATGTAACTGTATAAAAATATCGTTGACTCCCAAAGTATCCTACCAGCAAACAGTCAAGAAGCAATGTCACCAAAAAACTGTAAGGATACACCACGAGAATAAGTCCTTAAAATCTTCTTTTATTCCAATACAAATAACAGGATAAGCGCTTTCGCATGCTTAGTGCATGCTTCATCAGATCAATTAAATCAAATACCAACACTCTTTATATATAAAACATCCTCCAATCAAATCTTGTTGTTAGAACCATTAACTTAAATAGCTTAATTCATCAATTAATATCAAGCTCTCACAGCTGACTTTAGTCAAATGAATCTCAAGGGCAGCATATGCCGTCCGACTCTAGTAAGCAAAACTCTGATTTAAGCAGACAGTACATGGCTATATACTTATAATTATTATAGGTATTAAATACTATAATGTTCAAGGCCTATAACAATCTCATATTCTGCGCCTAACACGCAAAATAAAAATAAACATAAAAATAATTCGATCACCATATAAAAATATAAAAATATAAAAATGCAAGTATACATTCTCAAAAACTGTCACATTCGATACCTAAAGAATCGAGTTGCGTATAACAGAATCATATCCTAGAACTCTCTCTTGCACACTGCTGCGTCTCTATATATTATTTAAGAGCAAGGATAATAACTGTAATGAATAAAAGCATTTCATCTCTATATGTATTCTTCACAATCTAAAAATTCATTCGCTTGCATAACATAATCGTGCTCTGTATCTCGTTGTATATCAACAGCACAATAAGCGTTTCTCTAAAAATATATATTTTACTGAAACTGCATGTTAGAAGCAACAGTTGATGTTTAGTCTGTCACATTAAAACAGCTGTCTTATAAACAGATCTACTTCTCGTCTCCTTGTGCTCTTGCTTATAAACTTCTAGCGTGATTCTCTTTCAATAAAATGAAATGAATATATGGATGTGAAATATATTCATATAAATATATATATACATATTGGGAAGCAAACTATATTTGAGCCTTTCTTTTATGTATATCTAAATCTATTAATATACTCATACGTATAAAGAAAGAGGAAAAAACATCTATTTTGCGTGTTAGGCGCAGAATATAAGATTGTTATAGGCCTTAAACATTATAGTATTTAATACCTATAATAATTATAAGTATATAGCCATGTACTGTCTGCTTAAATCAGAGTTTTGCTTACTAGAGTCGGACGGCATATGCTGCCCTTGAGATTCATTTGACTAAAGTCAGCTGTGAGAGCTTGATATTAATTGATGAATTAAGCTATTTAAGTTAATGGTTCTAACAACAAGATTTGATTGGAGGATGTTTTATATATAAAGAGTGTTGGTATTTGATTTAATTGATCTGATGAAGCATGCACTAAGCATGCAAAAGCGCTTATCCTGTTATTTGTATTGGAATAAAAGAAGATTTTAAGGACTTATTCTCGTGGTGTATCCTTACAGTTTTTTGGTGACATATCTACTGATGTGAGTGACTCTAAAAATAGTGGTCTTAAGAAAAATTATCATCTGAGTTATGTTACCAAGTATAATAGACATACTAATATGATTAGACAGATTATACAGACAAATTGGATAATATTGCAGTCAGATCCTGAATTGAAGAAAACAGTGGGAGACAGACCATGGTTTGTTTTTAAAAGGGAGCGAAATTTGAAACAATATCTCTGCTATAAAGAGCGTGCATTCTGTCGAAAAAATAGTATTCCCATGTTAACTAAGAAGGTTACTACCATATGTTACAATTGTACATAGTGTCATTATATTAATTTGACTAATAAATTTGTTTATCCCATTGCTCAGAATGTGTTTAGATTTACTACTTTTGCCACTTGCTCTACTGACAACATTGTTTAGCTTGCTAATAACTGTGAAGCAAGTACTTGCTTCTACATAGGTAAAAACAATCAGAAGTTGAAAGAAAGGATAGGTTCCCACCTCTCTGAAATACATAGACATATTGATTCACATGCACTAAATGAGCACATTATAAAGTCTGCTAATTAATACATTTTTAAATTTAGGGTAATACTGAAAGTTGGTAAGCCAAAGAGAGGAAGGGATATAGTTAATTTATCTGAGTTAACAAAATATAAATGAGATAAACATTTTTATAGCTGACACTGCACATGGTTTAAATAATGTGATAGTATAAAACCAGTTTTAAAGCAAAATCAGAGTTTTATATGAATTTATTTTATTTTATTTGATATTTTACATATGGGCTGGTTGTTATTATTATTATTATTATTAGTAGTAGTAGTAGTATTACTATTATTATTATTATCACCACTGATTTTATTTGTTTATCTAATATGTCTTCTGAATACATGATAATGCATTTCAATTGTTTCTAGTTAGTTTTAGATATGTTTTATAAATTGTGGACATGTGATATGTGGAAGAAACTTGATAGGCTGCAATCGGTATAAAGATAATTGATTTTAACTGTATTATGCATTGAGAAAGAACTGAGAAAGTTTGAAAGCTTTGCAACAGTTTGTTATTCTATTAAAGTATTTTAATCTTTGATGGCAGGACTCTTGGCTTATTTATTATTATTATTTCTCATTGGATTTTGTTTTGTCATTAGTGTCCATTCAGCTGCCTATAGGCTTTTTTGTTTTTTATCTAGTAGGTCCTGCAACTGCTGTCTGAATGCGCTGTTTTCCTCATTATCACAACCCTGCTGTGGGGCTTAGGCTGAGGTTATGAATACTGTCCTATCATTACACTGGAGTCTGATTGCCATGAGTCTGCCACTAGTTCTGATGATATCTCTCACTGCCTTCTGAATCCTCTCTCTCACCACAATTCCCATACCATTTCTAGCCTGTCCTCCTTTTGAGTTGTAGACTCTGGAGCCCAAGCCAAGTGACTTTGCTGCACTTCCCTTCCATCTTGTCTCTTGCATACATATGATGTCAAGCCTCCTCTGTACCATCATGTCATCCACTTCCAAGTGGCATCCTGTTAGTGAACCTACATTGAGTACAGCAATTCTCAGTTCAGTTTTGGCGGGTTGATTTGTTTATCATCCAGCTTTCACTCAACAGAGCTATCCCAGGTAACCCAGTATGTGAAACTGGACACCAGCCAGCTAGTAGCTTAGTGATCCAGAGCTGCTGGGCTTTATGTCAGGTACACACTGGCCAGTAGGGGTATAGACTCCTTTCCTACCATTAACATTGGTTCCTAGCATAGGTTGGAGTAGGCCGGGTCCTCAACCCACTTATCACTGGCAAATACCCATGTCCATTGGGTGACATTAGTCAACATGATCAAATCACTTAGAGCCATATTATTTATTTATTTATTTTTTTTTTTGCTGCTGTTTGGAATTATTTCTTCATCATTTTGAATGTAAATAGAATGGTTTCAAATCTTTCTTCTGACAAATTCTAAGAGGAATTTGGTGAATTTCCTCTGTATTTATGTATGCTGAATATAGTTATCATTTTGACATCCCTGCTTTAACACAGACTGTACCTGTTACTAACAGTCTATTTTATTTTACCTAAATAGTACTCCTTTACTTAGCGACTTTGTTATGTGTCTTGTAATGCTTAATCTCACTTCTTTGTTCTAAATGGTTACATTTCCTTAAGCCTGGCTTTTGTTTTTATGAATACACTATATTTTCTGCTTTCTTATGCATTAACTGCCATTATTATTTGTTCTCTTTCTTCTGTAGTTCCTTATATTTTCTTAAACATTTATTTATTTAACATTTGGTGACCAGGAAAGTCCGACTAGGACAGAGCCTATTTTCAGCGAAGGCCTGGGGAAAATGTGGGAGGAAACCGGAGTACCCAGAGGAAACCCATGCAAATGCAGGGAAGCATGCTGACTCAACACGGAAGGTACCCCAGCTGAGAAATGAACTGGAGAACCTCTTGCTGTGAGGCAATAACATTAACCACTGCACCACTGTCCCACTCATATTACAATATAAGACAATATTTTTCTCTACATTTTAACATCGCCTTACTTAAGATCTATAGTGTTTTCCCTATTTTTGGTTACTTTTTTCTGTACATTATTTTCTTCCTGCCTATCAATCATCAACCCTTTTGTAGAGAGATAAACCCATTCATATAAAATCATCATTCAGAGAACCAACATGGTGTATTCAATATGAATGCCCTAATCCCGTTTCCCCTTAGTAGCTCTGACAAGTGCAATGCTCATAATTGCCAGACTTCCAAACATTTATGCTTTCATGCATATTCAATCCTGCTAAAGTCCACAATGCTTGCTTATAACACATGCCCAGGCCGTTTCTGCTAAACCTCTATAATTTGCCTATACATAAAAGTGATGTCCAGCTAACTGTTGCATGCATTTACTCCAGTGATGTCAAGAACTCTCAATAATGTGTCAGTCACAAACAACAAAACTACTTCCCATCTACTAGGATGGGTGAGTCATTTGCAGCTGATTTCTCCCACTGTCCTGAATAAGTTACTCCAGTGATTAGGCCATTGATTGTTTCTGGGTCATACTGATCATGTCAAGGATTTATCCCTTTGTTCTACAGTTAGCCCTCCTTTTTGACCTGTGTATGTGCTTCATATAGAAAGGCATGTTATTTTTGTTAAGCAGTTTAGATGCATTCCTCTTCATTTCTTAACTCCTTTCATGCCTAACTCCTAAACATTTCTGAAGCTGCATCCCTTTTGCTTTATTCCAACTTCCTGAAATTTTAAGTTCAGTTTTTATTCAGCTAAACCTTTTTATTATATTGGTTATCTACCAAATCTTTTTTGTAATCATTTATTCTCAAATAACTTTTTTATTTCCAGGTCTGACTTTTTCTCTCTGTTCCCATCTTTCTTGCATAAACTATATGATTCTTCACCACAGATCTGCCCAACCAGTTCTACAATGAATACATGATTTATTCGAATTTTACATAAAAGCATCCCTGTTCTGTGCTCTCATATGGGTGCACTCAGTTATTGCCTTATCTTTTTCTTTTGCCATTGGAAAAGGGTTCCATTCAAATCTCTCCATATCATGTGACATGTTTTTTATTAGGAGTGCAACCACAGTATCTCTTTTCCTCATTTGTTAGTTTATTATATTGCATTAATCCTTCCCTACTAGAGAGAGTGGGGGTTGTATGCCATTCTGTTCTAGCCTATCATGTCACTTTTCTATAAGCCATATTCCCATCATGCATCATGACTTTGTACAAGTTCCTGTGTCTCCCTTTATCTCTTTCTCATTATTGGAGTTTATATCATATGGTATCTAATTTCATGCATTACCAATCCTTAAATTTGCCAAATTACAAATCCCTGAAATAAGAATCAATTAAAATCTAAAAAGGAAAACACACATTCTCCAATATTTTTGCAGGGGGGCAAGCTCCCCTACACCACTGATGTGGGGGGCTGTGCCCCCCACGCCCCCTGCAATTATATGTACCAACTCCGAGATCCTACTACAGTGGCATCAAGAGTAGATTTCCTTATCCTTACTGTAGTGTGATCTCTGTTTGAAAGCTATGAGTGGTGTAAAAATAACATACTATAAGCTGAAGATTGTTGACATTACCATCACATCCTTCATGCCTCAAAACTGGTACAGTGTACGAGAAGTTACACAAAGGCTGTATACTTGTATTTTTCACACTACCAGTAACACAGTGACTATGTCAATGAAATGGGCTTTGGCAAACTGAACGTTCGTAATTCTGAAGTTTCGGGTGAGTAGACTCGATTATTTGCCATTTGGTGAACTGTAAATTCGATGAAAGAAAGTCATTATATATCTACATATATATATATATATATATATATATATATATATATATATATATATATATTATATATATATATATATATATATATATATATATATATATATATATATATATATATACACACACACACACACACACACACACACACACACACACACAGTATGGGTGTATACATATAAATCCATACACCTAAAATCTAGTTCTAACATTATGAATCACCACTATTCATTTTACTGGCCAGGTGCATAGTCATTCAACATTCACATCAGATTTATTTACTTCTTTCTAGCTTTTGACCTCATTACTTATATGAGTGCTTACCATTACTGCATGTGATATGGCACAGCAGCACACAGACATGTAGTATAGATCTTTATTACTAGTAGTGCAGTTCTGCCATGCTCATTCAGCCATTTTGAGAAGAGGAGGAGGAGTAGAAGAAGACCACTCCTCCTTATCATGTGCGATTCTCTGCTTAGGCTTTGGTTCATCATGACTATGTTGAGAAATGGTTTTGTCACAAGACTGGACGTAAATGTCACCAGCACTTACTGTTCTTCACAGCACATTTTATCATGAGAAGCTGGGATGGAGGTGTCTAGCCTGTCATGAAATAATACATAAATCCTGTGCATTAAATAAATAAGGACATTCATTTTTCAAACACAGAGAGACTCATGCACAGGCCACTTATTTACTTGCAGCAATTTTATGTTGTACATATTTCTTACACAGTGTCAGTCTTAACAGTGCATCATAAATATTTTTATAGTAATTATCTGTTGGCGTCAAGAATAAGAAGTATTTTTTATGGTATAGCATAACACAGAAGTGAAATAATCCAGATAGTCCCATTTTATCCACAACCTAGGATCAAATAAGAAAAGTAAACATTAACTGAAAGGCCAAGTTTAATTACAATGTCAGTAATAAATTAAATTATGAGCTATGCTTAGCACAAACTGAACTAATATACTTATTTTAAATACAGTCATAAACTGAATTAAACTAATGCTTAAAACTAAGATAATCAATGTACTTGAATAAGGATATGCATACAGTTATATCCATGTGTATAAAATATGTTTAAATAACAAGGAAAATTCTCTTATACTAGTTTCTAGATATAAATAGGGACATGGGATCTGTAGCTGCTGGCAGTTTTACAAATAAGGTGTATAAAAGTGAAGTTTTGGAACAGGATGTTTCTTTGGGTTCTGATCATTTAAATGGAACTATCTTTGTCCATGTTTGTGGATAAAAAATGGTCTGCATACACCTATCAGATTCTTGTAATGAACACTGATGAGTTTTGGTGATAATTTAGGGAAGCGCAGAGATCTAAATTAAGTCTGGATTTCAGAAACATAAACTAAAGTAAAATAGCTATTAAAATTGAGAAGCTTACAGACAAGTGATTATTTGAAATAAATATTCTTCACAGATATTGTTTTTCATTTCATTCTGGGTAATGGTTTAAGGGTATTATCTTGAAAATATTCTGTGTTGTGAAGCAGACATAGGGACTGCTTTAATAAACTGCTTTTGTTATGTTTATTCCGTGATCACTTATCCATGCTGCTGTGAATGCTTTCTCATTTTCCAATGAGATTTAAGTGCATGAGTGTTGTATAGATAAGCTTAGGAAGGGGATACAAGGAAAAATGACATTATTTATTAATGTATACCTGAATTTGACAGCAAAGCCTACAAAAAATGCTGAAATGGCACAGAAAGTCAAATTGAGACCTAGACAGAGGTCAGGGTATAGGAGTGTGTCAGAATCATAACCATCATGCCAAAATAGAACAGAACTATGCAACATTCAGATATATGCCGAGGTGGTACGCCGGTAGCATTGTTAACTCACAGCAAGAGGTTCTCCCGTTCGATTCTCGGCTTGGCTTGGGAGAGCCTTCTGTGTGGAGTCTGCATGTCCTCCCTGCGGTTGGGTAGCATTCAAAAGACATGCATGCATAAATGGGCGTGCCTTCATTGAAGGTTGGGTGTCGAGCTGGCACCTCGGCATTTCGTAAAAATCTATTGCCAATCATTAGCGGACCGGAGTTCCGCTGGGGTGACCCCTTACCAGGAAAAGCCGGAAGACAAACAACAACAGTCTTGATTAAGTGAGAAAAGTATGGCTTCAGACATAGGGGAAATACATTACTAGATGGTTATGAGAAACATGACCGGGGACAGCCATGAAGTCCTTGCCAAACTAGAACCAATGTTAGAAGGGACTATGATGTATCAAGATGGTGTTATATAATTTGTGTAGCAAATAAAGGACAGCAAGGCATTTTCAGTGTTTTAGGTGTTAAGAAGTAATGAAAAAGTGAACACATCCAAAAATGTTTTTGGAAATATTAGAACGGGTCAACTTTGAAAAACAGACTGGATGCAATCTTACCATAAATATATGAAGAGATAAGTAGCTGTCCAATCAATTAGTGCAATTAACAAATACCTCGTTTTAAGATAATTCAGACAGGAAGTAAAGATTAATGAGAGGGATGAATGTTTTCACAACATCAGCAGAGTGTTAGTTTGGTGATGTTTGTCCATATGTTGGAGTGGAAATTATATTACATTAGCTTCAGTTTTGAAATAGACACATAATTTGGTCTGTGCACTGTCTTTTAACAGAAAGTCAGGGTTCTTTGCAAAGAGTTTCAGTTAAATGCATATTGCTGAAATATGCTTACATTTGTTGCTTATGCAAATGAGTGCTTGGTTCTACAGTTTGGTGTTTGGCTGGAGTATCATCTGCATGGTGTCTGCACATCCTCCTTGTGCATGCGTAGTTCTGTTGAGTGCACTGGTTATACCCAATATCTGAAAGATAGGCTGTAGATGAACTGCCATTCCTCCAAACTGGTCATAGATGTGTTTGTGTGTGTGTGTGTGTGTGTGTGTGTGTGTGTGTGTGTGTGAGTGTGTGTGAGGCAGTGCCCTGTCCAGGATTAAAGATTCAGTTCCTCTGCTTTATGCTTAGTCAAACAGTTAGTCAAAGAGTGAATGAAAGAACAAAAAAATGAATGAATGCATTTAGAATAGCTAACTTTATATTTAAGGTAACTATACTTTTCTTCTTACAGACCAGAATGATGAATGGTTACAGGGATGCTGAAACGTGAGATATGAAAGTTTCAGTTAGGTTGAAGTGTTTGGACCCAGTTTGTCATTGCTAATATTATGTTCAAAATGAACAGGAAGTATTTCTATGTGAATAAGAAGTTAAACTTATAGGAAGGCAAACATTTGCAATCAGTGGTTGCCCTCCCCTTTCTCTGCAAGAAGGACCAATAGCCTGGATCAAACCTTATCTTACTTATTTTCCACAGTTTTTGTAACAGCTATTGGCGGGGGTGCCATCTGTCCTAAGTCTGCACATCCTTCCTTTGTTCACGTTGGTTTCCGACACATGCTCCAGTTTTCTCCCATGTTGCAAAGACATGCAGTAGGTAGATCGGATGGTGTAAATTGACCGAAGGTGTGAGTGTGCATGCGAGTGTGTAGTGTGGATGAACTACAGTAACAGGGCTGGGCACCCAGTGGTGTAAACCTTGGTTCTAGATGATTGTCACTGTTACAGTGACATTCTAACCCCATGAGCAAAAATGGGAAAAAGGGATTGTGGATGGATGGATGATGTGTATTGTTATAAATGTGCTACTGGGTTGCCAGGCAACAAATCTATTTGTTTAGTTTATTGGAGTATGTTCATTGCAAGTAAACCCCCACATCAGTTTTACTAGTGGATTGTTTAGTAAAAGATCCATCTTTTAAAAGCCACTGCTCATCTTGGTCTACAATGTTAATTTAAACTGTCTGGTGGAACATGATGCTATTGTTGATGGAAGGTCATAATTGCTACTAAGAATACAGTGAGGGTATTTTGATCAGGATGGAAGTAATGTTCCGCCAAAATCATGTCACATTTCATAAGATGCTGCATCATTTAAACAGAGATGGTAGCTTACAGAACTTTGTGTGGGGAAGAGATGATGGGGCCATGCTAAGAGTTATACAAAGTAGAGTATTTTCCAGGTTTGGGAAGTGAAGCTCTAAGTTGTGAACAAGACAGAGAGAGAGAGAGAGATCAACTGATTGTATAATCATGAATAGAGGATAAAGGTTTGCTTGTTTTCCCAAAGCTGCTATATAGTTGCATATAGTTGGGTGGTGCATTGGTGCGGCGGTTAGCATAGTCACCTCACAGCAAGAGGTTCTCCAGTTCGATTCTCAGCCAGGGTGCCTTCTGTCTGGAGTCTGCAAGTCCTCTGTGCATTCATGTGGGTTTCCTTTAGGTGCTCCAGTTTCCTCCCACATTCCAAACACATGCATTTGGAGCATTTCCCCTCAGGTCTTCACTGAAAATGGGCTCTGTCAAAGTCAAACTTTCCAGGTAACAAATGTTAAATAACTAGTCTGCCACCTCTATAAGGTTCTAGCTTCGTAATAAACATTTAAGTTTGTGTTAAAGATTCTGTATAAAAATAGAAAGGATGAATACATTTTACACAAAAAATCCCTGTTTTCCTGCCTTTCTGAACTAGTCTAGTCCAGTTTTCAGGCTTTGCTGAATCCAGGACTGTGGTAAAGGTTCCTGTGTTGCCCATATCATACTTGGATAATTAGGTGGCTACCTTGTTCACTGTGAGAGAGGGAACTCTGAGCAGCTTATCTGTCCCTGTAGGAGTGGTCCCAGCCCAGCAACTTGTAGCTCATTGGCCATTTTGGGCTAATTTCTATCCTTTTGATCTCCCTGGTATAAAAACTGCTTAGCGCGGTTTTGCACAGGTTTGCACACTGCGGAGCGCTGTTTAGCTGTGGTTAAACTATTCCAGTCTGCACTTCAGTTTTTCTCTTGAAACTTGATACACTTCAACCCTGCACTAGAAATAAGGCAATTTAAGACCGGCACTTACTAAAACTCACTAAAACTAGCACTAGCTTACAGTTGGCACTTCAGCCCTATACTCAGGAAGTATAAGGCTCTTTACTCATCCAATCAGCAATACAGTCCAAACCATCTATTCAGGCATGTTCAAGGGACAGCTTCAGGTGTACTCTTTGGTCCAGCTGGTGAATCTGGGCATCCTGAGGCAATGTTACAATTGCCTCATATACACAGACAACCCCCTCCTCCTCCCAACCAACACAAACATATGTGAGAGATGCAGCTACACAGCCAAGCTGGAGGCTAAGCTCTCTCAACCCACGACTGGATCATCCAGTCACAAGGAGAGGGGCAACACTAGCACCACATTACCAGACTCACATAGACCAGCCATAGCTGCATCAGCAAACAACTCTCAGAAACACGCAAAAACATACTCGGAGGCTCTAAATAAGAACCTGCCTAAACAACAGAGACCTCTTAAGCATACACCCAAGCAACCCCCACCCCACAACAGAAACCAGGTAACACATACGTCACAACGTCAGTGTGCCAAGCAAAAACAGCCCCTAAGGCTAAATAACACACCTAACACACTAGTAATCAGTGATTCTATCATCAGGCACACAGACGTCTCTCTCACTAGACTGAACAAGGAGAAGGTTACCGTAAGCTGCCTGTCATGTGCCAGAATCTGCCACATAACACATGCACTCAGGTCACTCCACAACAAGTACAGATATGACTCTGTCATTGTACATGTTGGCGTAAATGACCTGAGATGTACCTCCCTGGACTACATGAAAAGAGACTCTGAGGAGCTCTCTGACCATGTAGCCCAGGCTGGTATGACTCTGAATAGCATCCTGCCCTCACCCAAAATGATGCCAGCCTATGAAGAAAAAATTATCATTTTCAACAATTGGTTAAACTACTGGTGTCATTCAAAGGGGATCCAGTGCTTGTCAGCCTGGGACGACATGCTTGACAAGCCACGTTACTTCGCCAGAGATGGCTTGCACCTGTCGTCCCTGGGCTTTCGAATACTTGCCAAGACTCTTTCCACCCCAATACTGCCTTTTTTAGGCAAGGCTCAAAAGACAAACCCGCCTCCATAAACAACAATAATAAACAAAAACTGAGGGTAATGCTGCTCAATGCCAGAAGTCTAAACCTAAAAATGCACGCACTCAAGTCTCTTCTTAGTATGGAAGAAATTGATGTATGTGCAGTGACAGAAACCTGGTTCAAGGCTCCAGAGAGCACCCCAGCACTACCAGGCTATAACTCCTACCATACCTTTAGGTCCCAAAACCAGGACTGCAACACAAAAGGAGGGGGTGTGTCCATATTCATCAAGAACACCCACACCACCAGGCTAGTAGCACAGCATGCGGAATCTGAGACCATCCAAGTGCAATTGACAGTGGGTAAATTTTTCTGTTCAATTTATAGCTTGCTACAGATCTCCCACCTTGTCTCAGGACCCTCACGCAGCATTCCTGAGAACATTAGAAAGTATGAAGATTCTACCCAACACCATGCTACTGGGTGACTTCAACTATCCAAACATTGACTGGGAAAACTACTCAAGCTCAAACTCCCTAGCCCAACGCTTCCTTGAGTTTATAAACTCAAATGCCCTGGAACAGCTGGTCACCACTCCCACAAGAAGTCACAACATACTGGGCCTGGTCATCACCAACATGGGGAACCTATGTTCCACACCTGAGGTAAACTCGTCATTGGTAAGATCATATCACAAACTAATCACACTGGACATCCACATCCCGACCCCCCCCCCCCCCACAGTCAAGGAAATCAAGGTAAAATACTTCTCTAAAGCAAACTTCACACTCCTCAAGACCGAGGTGGGAAGTTTCAAAGCTCCCAATCAAATGGAAAATGATGACCTATCGGCAGAATCCTTTACAAGCGCATTCTACCAACACCTTCAAGAATGCATGGACCAAGCCATCCCAAGTAAAACCAAGACCAACTCCTCAAAAAAGAGGAAACCAGTCTGGTGGACCCCGGCCATAAATAAACTTTACAACAGAAGGAGGAAACTCCTGCAAGATAGAACAAAATCCCAAAATAAGAAGGCATCTCTGATTAACATCAGTAAAAAACTGCGCTCCCTCATTAACTCATCCAAGGCCAACTTCGAAAGAAAAATAGCCAATGACTCTAAGGATAACCACAAGGCCTTCTTTAACTATGTCAAGAGTCTAGGGGCAAACTCTCAGATATGCTCCAAGCTAGTGCATAATGGCCATAAATACACTGAACCAACCAACATTGCCAACATCCTGGCTGACAAGTTCAGTGCAAACTTCACCCCCCCCTCCACCAAAGGGGCTAGCACCCATCCCAGTAGAATGTGGCGCTCCAGATATCTCAGACACACAAGTAAAGACAGCCCTTGCAAAGGCCAAAAACACAGCATCAATGGGACCAGATGGTATCCCAGGTTGTGTCTTACACAAGCTTCAAAATGAACTAACCCGCATCTCAAAACGCAATTCAAACTCAGCCTCTCTACAGGCTATGTACCCAAAAAATGGCATACAGCAACAGTCGTACCACTCCACAAAGGTGGTGCCACAACTGACCCTGGGAACTATCGCCCTATAAGCTTGACTAGCTTGGTCTGCAAAGCCATGGAACGCATTGTCATGGAGCTCATTAACAGGGACATTGGGAACCTCCAGACACTGGATTCCACCCAGTTCGGCTTTGTTAAAGGCAGATCTTGCCTCCTGAACTTGGTTGACTTCTTTGAAACAGTCACCAAGGCCATAGATAAAGGGAAGGTGGTCCACACAGCATATCTGGACCTCGCTAAGGCATTCAACACCATCCCACACTCAGGAATCATAGACAAACTCACCAGCTTAAATATCAACCCCCCTGTCACGAGATGGGTTGCCAATTGGCTCTCAGACAGAACTCACATGGTAAGAGTGGCAGGCACCATGTCTGACTCTAAACCAGTCACAAGCAGAGTCCCACAGGGGTCAGTCCTGGGACCACTCCTGTTTGGTATATTTCTCCGAAGTACAGGCAAATGCGGAGGGACTGTGGCTAACCAAGTTCACAGATGACTGTAAATTGGATGCAATAATTGACTCTCCGGCTGACACAGACATCCTGTAAAAGGGTCTCTCAGAGACAAACACCTGGTGCCAAAGTCACAGCCTCAAGCTAAATGCCAAAAAATGCATAATAATCCCATTTGGGAAAAACAAAGTACCTACAAATTACCACATAGATGGGAATCCACTAAGTACTGAAGAAGTAATTAGGGACCTGGGTACCCAAGTAGATAGCATGCTCTCCTTTGAGAACCACATAGCCAAAACAGTCAGGAAATCCTTCTATGTGGCACACCTGATCACAAAGGGTTTCTCATCCAGATCCAAGGAGGTGATTGTGCCCCTTTACTCCTCACTCATTAGACCCATAATTGAGTACAATGCCCCATTTGGGATGTACCTCACTAGACACCTGCAACAACTAGAAAGACCACAGAAGTACCTCACTAAGAGGATTAAGGGCCTTAAACAATTACCCTATGAAGCACAACTAAAAAAAGCTCCAGCTCTTCTCAGTAGCTTACCGTCTGCTCAGAGGTGACCTATGCCTGACCTATAGGGCCATGTCAAACCCTGAACTAATGGACATGCTTCACCTCAAAAAAATGAGATCCCTCAGAACCACTCATTCTAGTGACTTGAACCTGTGAACAACAATAAACAGGACATACTGGAGGGATAGATTCCTGTCCCAGTGACTCCCCTCACTCTGGAATAGAATCCCAATCCATATTCGACAGAGCTCCTCTCTGACCCTCTTCAAGAGAGATCTTGATGAGTGGATGGGTAATCATATAAGTTCTACCCTGGGATCACTTCAGGAGCCCTGTTAGACAGAGGCCCAGGTTACTAATCTAATGGGGAGGCGAAAGCCATCACTCTGTGGCTAGGCTTATAAATGCCCCTGGGAAGATAGCCTAGTACTTTCCTATGAACATATGTGTGGGCAGAAATGGAGGGGTAGTTCAGGAAGTAAAAGGAAGAGTAATTGATTAAAGAACCATTGAAAGACCAAATCACATAATATGAAGGCCCTTTACCAGTCACTACCCCTTCAAAATATTGCCCTGAGGCCATTTTGTTATTTTTTAAATTTATTGTGACCAAAATAATTGAAAACCTGTGTTTCTTGAATTAGGATGGTTTTGAGGCCTGTACTGTTTCTTCATGTTTACATAATGTCACATAGGTTTCATTTTACCATTCTGAAGTGGGCACTTTGCTGTGTCCAGAATTTATCACTTTCCAGAATGAATGCATGACCTTGTTTATGTTTTTTGCATGACAAGGTGGAGAGCATGTTTTATGAAGGGGTGGCAGTGAATTTATGAAACAATGTGGTTTTTAGCTTCCTATCACACTTTAGGATGACATATTTCCAGTTAATGTTGGATAGCTGATGGCAGAGGAATCATTCATAGTTGGATTTTAAACATTGAGTTACTTGAATCCCATTAAGGTGTTTTTCATATTGATCACTGTTGCAGTAGCCTTAGCTATATGAGTTATATCCTGTAAAGCTTCCAAAGAATCAGGGTACCCTCAAGCAGTTCAAGCTGAGCTGACTAAAATACAAGTTTGGGAGTGAAGCCCTTCAGAGTTTTAGAGCTGCCAATCAGTACATTTCTCTGAGGCTTTTGGAAATTGACAGTTGGCTTGGGATTTCCTTAGCTGAGCAGATAAGTTTCCTTTCCTCTTCAGGAATGTTATTTTATGTCTAGGAGTGTTGTGTTTTAATGGATTGTTTTGAGACTGTAATGTACTTTTAAATGGAAAAATAAAAACAGTGTGATGTCCGACACATGGCCAAGGTGTAAAATCATAAAAATGGTATTTATTAAACTTGGCAAACACTTTCGTGAGTAGAACTTGCTTCTTCAGATCATTAAAACATCCAAAAATGCCAGCACATTTAAAAATACTCTATACAATCAGAATACTCTTTCTCATTGCACCAACTACTTTATTATGTATACATATTTTATTTTTTTTTATTTTTAACAGTTATGGTAGTATTGTTATGGTAGACTATTCATTTTAGTTTTTATGGAGTAGCAATACTTACATGCTAGTTAGGTGTTTTGGATTTGTATTGAAATATCATACAGTGTGCTTGCATTAGTTGAATGTATCATGATATTAGATGTGTTTTGTGTCGCCTATGCTTTGATGTTATATGTTGTTTTATTTCACTAGCATGTGTTTCTTTAAGAAAGTAGTTGGTGTAACGAGGAAGAGTATTCTGATTGGATGGAGTGTTTTTAAATGTGCTGGCATTTTTGGATATTTTAATGGTCTGAAGAGTTCTTCTTGCGAAAGTGCTTACCAAGTTTAATAAATACCATTTTTATGATTTTACACCTTAGCCGTGTGTCGGACATTGCACTGTTTTTATTACTTTTCTATTTTGGTATTGTGGCGTGCAGTCAGTTTATCTTAGTTGCTGGTGTTGTTCTTGTTACTTTTAATATCTTGTTATTGTATTAAAGCCAACAACCTGTAATGTTTACTATTACTGCAACGTTGTATCTCTATTTATCATGTACACGATGTGGAGCTTTTCTCCCTGGGCATCAGCTGAAAAAGGACCTGCATCCAGTCGGAATTTCCTGGTAAACAAATGTAAACAAATAAATAAATAAACAAACAAATAAATAAATAAATGAAGTACTCATTGTTTCTCTCAGTTTAAAAGTAGCATTATCTAACTGATAAACTATTTTCTGTGGAGAAATTCTGTTTATTTTAAGGTTATGGGGATGACATAGTGATTGAAAATGCTTTTTACTCTGCTTTTTTTGTGAAAGAAAAGTAACGTTTAGTGACTGGTAGTTTTACTGACATTGTTGCTTGTTTTTCCTGGATAGAGGCACCATTTTCAGCTCGACCATGGAACAGATTTTTACAGCCATGGTCAGTCCTTCTTCCAGGCACAAAAAGAACAAGTTAAGCAAACAGCATTTGCACCACAACAGGCTAGCAATTTGCCTCAGCTGCAGATGGGTCACTCTGCTGTGGACATTTGTTGTACCTCAGACCACGCATCTTTTACCCCAGATCCCTCTGATGTAGCATCACCTTCAGCCACTATGGATTGGGGATCAGCCACATATTGCCATCCCCTCAGTGGGCAATGAAGAACCATTTTTGTTGGTGCTTGGAGAGGGAGTAGGGAAGGTTTCTCTGTCATGTCACAATGTTGTGCCCATCCATGTGGCGGCAGCAGCTGTCATTAGTAATACAGTTGGCCCCATTTTTCCTACTGGAACTGGCTCAGAGTTTGATTTAGGTTATTGCTCCTTCTTGTAGAGTAGTTTTTTGGTAAAAGAAAGGGGGATGCTTCTTTTTCTGAAGAGATTCTAGATACTGAATTTGAACAGGAAGATGCATGGGCAGATTCAGGGTTTTGTCCTCAGATTTCTGATTCAGACTGATTCAGACTCGGAGGAAAGCTCATTTTCTGATTATCCTTGTGTGGTTTCTTAGTCTGAGACTATTGCTAGAATGCCCTAGTGTTTTCAGTGGGAGAGCACTGAGGTTTCTTATTCCTTCAAAAATACTATTTGTTACAGAAGGATTTTCTACAACCTATGCCCATTTCTCCTGTCCTGTCTGCTTTAGAGGATGTGTGTCTAGTTGCCTGCAATTTTCCTGATAGTCAACCAGCTGTCCCTGTAAAGGCAGATTAGGTGTATGAACTTCCTCAGTCTTTTATATTTTTATACACTAGTCCCAAACCTGTTCCAACAGCTATAGCCTTAGTTGACTTCTGAGCTGCTAATGACTTTGTTAATTCCAATCCTATTCTTTCTAATAAGGATTAGAAAGTTATTGATAAGTATGGGAAAAAAGGTATTCTTCTGCAACTTTGAATTTCAGAATTTTAAATTTTCAAGCTCATATGTTAAAGTTTATTCTGACATATCGTGAAAGTATGAAGAATATTTATTTATAGTTTCTTCTTGTGAAGAAAAATCTGCTTTAAATAACATAGTTTTTTCTATTGCACAGCTCACTGTTTGCAGTATGTGTATGACTCTGTTGATACTTCTTTCAGGGCTATGGCCACTGGAATGGTTTTTAGGAGGTTTGCTTGGCTGCATTCTCAGAACCATCTGGATGATGTTAAAATTGAGATTTTAAATTCTCCCTTGGATAGAGGTTTAGTGTTTGGCCCCTCTGCTGCAGAGGTGATCAAAAAGTGTGATGAAAGGGCTAGCTGATCCAGGGAATGTCTAAGGTTTTTCAGCTCTCCTTTTCTAAATTGTTCAAGGGATTTTCTTTCTCTTCATACAGTTTCTGAAAAAAACAGAATAAACTGTCTCAACAGAATTCAGATAAATAGACACTTAAGAAGAAATGGCAAGGAAGTTTCAAAAAGAAGTTTCAGTCTTCCAAAACCAAGGATGCTCCAACAAGTCTGAATGACTATTCAAGAGACTTTGTGACCCCCTCCCACTCTAGTCCTCTTTCTCTTCCAGAATGTCTGAATCTACATTTTTCTCTTTGGCAACAGAGTGTTTCTGATTAATAGGTCTGAAAATCATTTATTAGCGTTACAGATGGCACTGGGAGGAAGCTCCTCCTTTTAAAGGGGTTCATACCTCATCCTGCAGATGAGGCTGTTTTATTTCCACCTGTTCTTCATCACATTCTGTCCCAAGGAGTGACAGAAAAAGTTCCTTCTTCTCTGGTGGGGAAAGGGTTCTATTCAAGGATGTTCCTAGTCCCAAAGAAAGAAGATGTTTGGAGACCAGTTCTGGATCTTTCTTTCCTAAACCTGTTTGTGATGGTACAAAATTCAAAGCATGTCACTTCACAACATGTTGCTTCTTCTTCTTCTTCTTCTTTTCAGTTTCCTGTTAACACTATTCTTAAAGGATTCCTATTATCACATTCTTGTTCATCTAGACTTTAGGTGTTTCTTACGGTTTTGTGTGTCTAGATCACACTATCAGTTCTCTGCCTTACTCTTTGGACTATCCGCTACACCAAGACTGTTCACAAAGTGTCTTATTCCAGTTACAGCTCCTTGCAGGCTACAGGATATCCGCATTTTTCGGTATTTAGACAACTTGCTTATCTTTGCAGAGTCTTTTAAAAAAATGTCAGGAATCTCTTTCTTGGAGGAGAGATCTCTTGCACAAGATGAGATTCCAAGAGAACATTCAAAAGTCATTCTTGACTCCCACACACCGGATTGTGTTCCTGGTATGTCAGCTAGACACCTCAAGTTCAAAGAACCTACTTTCCCAGGAAAAATAGATCTTTATTTAGCACAATTTCTAAGGTTTTCCACTCAGACTTCAGTTATTGCAAGGGAATACCTCAGGATGTTGAGAAAGATACTGTGGTATGTGAAATTTCTTTGGTCTCAGTATCAACACCCTTCATCATTTCAGATCTCAGTACTGGGTTTGCCAGAAGAAAAATCACTTGGTGGAGACAGCAAATATCCTTAAATCAAGGTCTCCCTTTCTCCCTCCCAACTGCAATGCAGTCACTCACCATTGATGCTTCAGACTGCTTAGGAGGCAGTTTCAGGACAGATAAAAGTGCAGGTGATGTGGGAAACTAAGGAAAGATGCAAGGACATAAATATCAAGGAGATGTTTACCCTGATCAAGGCACTCACTTCTCTGAACATCTTTCATTCCCAGGATTTTCCAAAGGTTACAGACATCAACAATCAAGGGGGAATCAGACCATACTCTCCTTTGCAGATTAGCCATGTTAGCTTGGAATGCATTTTCACAATTTCACTCTACAGGCATCCTACAGTCTATCAGAGCAAAACTGTGTGGCTGACAAGCTGAACAGGACCAGGACAGACCCTTATGACTGGAAACAAGATCCATAGGTCTTCCAAGGTTTGACCCATCTGTGGGTAGTTCCGAAAGCAGGCCTATTTGCTTCCACTCTGAACAATCAACTGGTAAAATTCCATTCCAGGCCTCTATTCAAGAAGGCCTGGAAGACAGATGCCTTTTCTTTTCTCTGGTCAGGAATATTCCTTGTATACCTTTCCACCCATTCCACTAGTATCCAGGGTATGTCCGAATATTCCGAAGGAATCCTCCAAGATCATTGCTGTGAATCCCTTCTGGCTCATGCAACCATGTTTCACCTTTCCTTTGGAAATGGCCAGGGACATTTACCACACATTTCCTCACAGAATAGATCTACTCAGACAAGAGCAGGGGTGTTTGATACATCCTGCCATCAATTTTCTTCAGTTGGCTGCCTGGATTACATGGTCCTAATTCCTTTAAGACAACAGTTTTCTGAGGATGTGCAGCAGTTACTGATGAAGGCAAGAAAGATTGCTACTAGAAAATCATATATTAGCAAATGGAAAAGGTTTTCTATTTGGTAACAACAACATAACCAGCCCCCATTCATGGCTAGCTGTCCTCTGGTTTTACAATATTTGTGTGAGCTACTGTCTTATGGCCTTTCTTATTCCTCTATAAGGTTCATTTAACAGCGATTTCAGCATGTCTGCCCATTGTTCTAGTTGTGGAATTGGTCAAATGGATCACAGAAAGTTCTATGAATAAGGAGTTAGTTGTACACTGTGACCTGGCTCAGTAGTGCAAGCCAAATTCTCAAGTGACAGTAGATGTCTCTAGTAACTCTTTATAACAGACAAGTGTGAATGCAGTATGGTTGATGCTGAGGCAGTTAAAGGGAGATGATACGACTGTTGTTGTAGTTTTTAGTTTTCCATTGTTACTTACTTGAGAACAAGGTTGCAGGCAATAAGGTAGGGAGAAATCACGACAGAAAAGGATGAGTAGAAATAAATATGGCAGGGCAAAATAAAGTGTTAGGACAAATCAGTCATTGGGCAATAATAGAAGAGTAAGGACAGGTACTGAAGAAATTATGTAATAAAGGTGAGGCTTTTGTTTTTTAAGATGTGAACTATGAGGTAAGTTTCTTAAGGTGAATATTAATGGCTAAAATCCCATTTTAAAGCAGTTGCATGAATTAGGGAAGGAATAGACAATGAGTACATGAGCTGAATAACAGAGACATAATGAGCAGAGTTCAAAGAGTGAAGGAATTTCACTAGATGAAAAGAATATGGCTATACTGACAGTTATGAAACAGCAAAAATGATAGCCATAGCAAAAAGAATACGGCAGTCTGAATGTGTGTGTTTTTGGGGGTTCAGGTGGATTGTTAAGAGTAATAGTAAGAAGCTGGCCCCAAATTTATACACAGAAGGTTACAAGATTTGTAGAAATAACAGTGGGACCAGTAAATTTCAAATAAAATTTTGAAGTTAAAAAAACAAACTTAAAGGCAGTGTTTAAACATTGAGCATTGAAAGATGTACATATTTATACATACAGGTGTCATCTCACATAGTATATAGCATGCAGTTCATAAATTATGTTGCAAAAATAAATTCTATACTGAGTGAAAGCAATGTCTCCTGTAAATACAAGGAAACTCTGGAAAAAATGGCAAAAATACACAGACCGTGAACAAACCAGTAGCATTTAGAGGAATGACATCACTGGCTACTGGTTTCTCCTGTAAATGCAGATAATTGTATCATGGCAGTACATACAAAATACAGAAACCTCAGTATGGTACAACACATAATTAAGTAGACCATGTTGAAAAATCCAGTGTTCAATAAATAATGAAAATATGTCAAGATAAATATTGATGCAGTGATAATTTAAAGTAAATATCAGCCAAGTGGCTGCTTATCACTATGAAAAATAATGACCAGGCTAATATATTTCTAAATAATATACTAAAAGATTATTTGAGACCCAAGGTGGGAGATAGCAGTGACAGGTATCTACGCAGCTTAACCACTTAAGTCAGAGAGACACCAAACAAATATAAGCTGGGTAAGCCAGTGTTAGAAGACAAGACTCATTTAAGTATCTGTATATATAATAATGTGGCAGCAATACTGAAAAACAATATTATGGTAAAATGAGAGTATTGTACAAAATAAACCATACTTCCTTGAGGATTGAGGATATGCTTTATGTAAATAAAATGGGTTCAATTCAGTTTACCAAAATAAGAGAGAGAGACAATGAATTATTAGCATTTTAGCCAGAATTAAAAAAGCATCAGCCTGAAGAGAGAAAGGAACTTGGTAGGGTTATCTCTCTACCCTTCCTAACTATAAGCTTATCTGAATTTATAGTATCTGATAAAGGCTTATATTTAGTTTGAATGGACACATTTTGATATGCAAAACATTTGATGCAATGGACCAAAAATATTTGCAATGAGTTGCAAACAGTAAGCAAATAAAAATATTAGAAAATAGAAAAAAATAATCTGTCAAAAAGGTGCATACAATAGACATTAATATAACAAACAGACAAAAGCATTTCACATTAATAACACTGTCTCAGTTGTGTATTCAAAGCAGCCATTACTTTTTGTGGCACTGGGGAAAAAAATGTACCATTTCAGAAAGGATTATTCTCTGGTATCATTGTGATATTTTGCTATCTACACATACAACATACATAAAACCTGGCATATCTTAAATTTAACCGATTTTTCATACATAAAACCTGGCATATCTTATATTTAAACAACGAAAAATACTCACAGGAAGAGCAGCGTTCCAAGAATAAAGTCAAGTAAAACAAAATCAGATATGAAACGCTGTGGCTTGAGAATGAAACCAAAAGTTCAGTAATTCACTAAGCAATATTCACTCGAACATGAAAATATATTTGTCAAATACTCCAGCTTAATATTAAACAGAACGTCCTTTATTCAGTGAGCGCTTTCACCCCAATAGGGCTTCATCAGACTGTACAGAGAATAAACAAATAGCACAGTCTTATATACCCAAGCATAATTAATCAATTAAAATGTTAATTGAGCATAATGGATGATATTTCAACAACTGATATAACACAATATGAATGTAAAACATATAATATATGCATAAAATACATCCAAAAGCTGATATCATAGCATTATTTCTATAAATATATATACTTAAAAACCTAATTTAGATAAATACACATTTCTCTATCTAAATCAATGTATCGACCTATAATTAATAAATAGGTCACTAGATGGTGCTAAACATAGCAGCAACACATTACAATCACATCCAACAAGTTTCTAAAAACATATCATATGTAAAATCTATTAATTCATTACAAAGTGTATATACAGTATATCAAAAAATATAATAAATAAAACATAACATCTTAAAAATACTGGCATCCTAAAAACAAAAACTATAGTAATTAATTAAACTATTATAATGCCCTAAGTCTCCTTTTCTTCAGGAAAGGTTGAAGGCTAACCTTATCATTTAACCCTGGTGGAAAGATTTTATGTCATAGGGACTCTGAACTTAAACACATGAGATACTCATCCAACACTGTTCCATGCAACAGTTGTAAACAGTGTGCCTATGTCAATACCAGTACCACCTTTAAACCACCTCTGATGAACAAGGTATATAGTTTTTATACTGGTACGACCTGCAGGTCTGAACATGTTATTTATTTAGCCCTATGTGGTTCCTGCACCGCGTTTTACGTTGGGAAAACCAACAGACAACTAAGAGAAAGGGTGAGGGAGCATTTATATAGTATTAGAATAGGAGATGATAGGAATGCCCTATCTAGACATTGTAAGGCTAGAGGTCCATCACATACTTTCAGCTTTTTAGTAATTCAGACCATTGATTGTAATCCTAGAGGAGGTGACATAGAAAATTTGACTTTGGAGAACGAGACTAGGTGGATCATAAGGTGGAAAGCTGATTTTCCACCAGGGTTAAATGATAAGGTTAGCCTTCACCCTTTCCTGAAGAAAAGGAGACTTAGGGCTTTATAATAGTTCAATTAATTACTATAGTCTTTGTTTTTAGGATGCCAGGATTTTTAGGATGTCATGTTTTATTTATTATATATTTTTTGATATACTGTATATACACTTTGCAATGAATTAATAGATTTTTTATATATGATATGTTTTTAGAAACTTGTTGGATGTGATTGTAATGTGTTGCTGCTATGTTTAGCACCATCTAGTGACCTATTTATTAATTATAGGTCGATACATTGATTTAGATAGAGAAATGTGTATTTATCTAAATTAGGTTTTTAAGTATATATATTTATAGAAATAATGCTATGATATCAGCTTTTGGATGTATTTTATGCATATATTATATGTTTTACATTCATATTGTGTTATATCAGTTGTTGAAATATCATCCATTATGCTCAATTAACATTTTAATTGATTAATTATGCTTGGGTATATAAGACTGTGCTATTTGTTTGTTCTCTGTACAGTCTGATGAAGCCCTATTGGGGTGAAAGCGCTCACTGAATAAAGGACGTTCTGTTTAATATTAAGCTGGAGTATTTGACAAATATATTTTCATGTTCGAGTGAATATTGCTTAGTGAATTACTGAACTTTTGGTTTCATTCTCAAGCCACAGCGTTACATATCTGATTTTGTTATATCTTATATTTAACCAATTTTTCATGCATATTATTTTTCAGGCATTGTTTAAGCCTTGTAGACCATTGTGGAGTTTAAGAGAGTGGACAGAAGTAAGTAGCACTTTTTGATGTATTCTTATTTGTGGAACTCAGTAAAGTAAGTAATCTGATTACCCCATGCCTTGCCATTCTCAAAGCTTTGAATGCCATTTGTAAATAACTGATGTGATTAGCACTTATTAATTAAAGTGGGTAAATATAGTTTAGAAACCAAGGGAGCTGCAAGTGTTAAATATCTCTTCAAGTACAGTTCATCCCAGACAGTTTGTGCTTTCTGCAACAGTTGTTATAATAAAAAAATGATCTGACGCGATTGTTAATTATAATGGTCACTGAGACTCTGGAGTCACAGTGAATGGTAACAAATGTCAGTGCTGTGTATATGGTCATAGGGGTATGTGTATTTTTATACACAAATGGATTTTATTAAAAAAATATAGTATTTCAAGTTTCAAAGAAGTTGTTAGTGACTTTATGGAGATGAATAGAATGATTATGGAGTAATAAACAAAAACTGCTGCATGCAACATCCCTTAAATGTCATTATTCACGTCTCAGGAATTCAGGGAAAATGTGAGAAGTGTTTTTGATAACTGGTTTTCTGAGTTATGTAGTAACTAAGGGATTTAAAGACTGAATAGCATTTGCTGTGTGTGTAAGTTTAACATTCTATCCTTTCAGCAGACTTGTGAAAACATTGAAAGAGTCTGATACGATTACCATTTAAAGACACTGCCAAATACACTGTAGGGACTAAGGGAGCTGTGAATAATAATAATAATAATTAGAAAAAGTCTTTGTTATGGTGTGAGTGTCTCTTATACTTCATGCTTTCTTTAATTTCATATTTGTAGAGCTGAGTAAAAACATCTGACATGATTAACATAGCAAAGTGATCACTGGCCTAGCACAGACTATGGGAATTTTTCAGGGGATTAAATAACACTTGCTGTGTGTATATTCATGATGCTTTGTGCATTCTTCACAGTTGTGGATCTCATTAAAATATCTGAAATGAAGTGTTGCTTACCTTTCAGAGCTTAAGGGAAATCTACAGTGATTTGTATAACTTTAACTACATGAGAGTCCTTGACATTCTGTGATCTGTGCAAAATAATGGAGATAAATAAGTCATTTGATTGTCACTCAATAAATAGCTTAGAAATCTGGTGTAAACTAAGGGAATTTGGTTGAAACAGCAGTTACTGCAGCTGTGATTCTGTCTTTGTGCATTTTGTATTTGCATGCTTCCAATCTCAGAACAATAAACACACATACTTCATCTGATGAATATTTATAGCAGTGGTATAATAGACACTAAGGGAGTTTTGTGGTGTCCAAAGGTCTCAAAAATAAAACAGAGACATAGAACTTAAAATAATAAATGTTGAAATTGGGATCACTATGTCTACCTATAGGCAAATTTCCTGCACAAATACCATCTAAAGCATTTTTTCCAAATGTATATATACTGTCCAATGTCACACAATCTTTAAGGAAAAGAGGAAATACCCTGTAAGGATGAAACATGGATCCCACTACTTAGATCTTGCACCACAGTGGTCATACTCTGGAAACTAACATCTTGTGGACATCGCCTCTGGATTTATATTCCAGAAAGATGCACATCTGAATTAATAAAGATCTCACCTTAAAATTCTATTATTATTTTGAAGAAGATGTTGTTAAGAATTAATATTGTAGTTATAGCTGATTATCATTTATTATTCTAGCTTGTCAAGCTCTTGTTAACCCACTTCTCTGGTAGCAGGATAAAAAGCATTGGTGCCACCATACTGGCAACATCAACACTAGCAATGGCAAGGCCAGCAGTAGCTCCAGTGACAACAACAATGCCACTAGCAATGACAGCAACATCACCAGTGATGACAGCAGTAGTAACAACGAAGCCAGAAAAGGTAGCAGCAGCAGCAGTGGCCATGCTAACAACACATGCAGGAGCAACAGTAAGTAACATTATATCAGTACCAGTAGTACAGTCAGCAGCAGGAATTACAGTTTTCTCGCAGAGCACCATGACATGAAACAACAGTCAGAAGTCTCACAGAAGCTATCAGTGTCACTGCTATGTCTGAATGGTTACTGTGACACTGCCAGCCCAGCTTGGTTACTGTGACACTGCCAGCCCAGCTATCTGGAATTTTGTAAATAATTCTATGTCATTTGTGAATATAGATATGATTTATACAGAACTGTATGTTGTGTACTGAGCTGCAAGAATGTAACTACAGCATACCCTGACAGAACATACAAGATTAACTTACACAACTTCAAGAAAATAAGTTAAAATTAAGTGCTTTACAATGTGCTATAAAAGTTACTTTCATTGCAGCAAGAATACAGGATGTCTAGAGCTTGAAGTTTTTTCTGTTATCTTGGAGAGAAGTATTTACTATGTTTAAACTGTAAACTGATTTATTGGTCTATGACTTCCTAGCAGCTGCACTTCCAAGAGATATATACTTCTCACACAGAAATATTGAAATTCTGTTAGTATCTGTCAGCCTGAAAACTGAAGGCAGGTGACAAATAGTGATGTCATTCAAACTGACCCTGCAGTAATTTTTGATAGTAATGTAAGAACTCTCTCAGAGAGAGACTATGGGCATTTTGAATCTTGTCTTGTACCTAGAAACATCCATCATCATCACCATCTGCATTTCCCTTGCTAATAGTAACTAGAGAAAAGTAATTTATTTTAGACATAGATAGGAATATAGTAAAGATCAGTTTAGATGTTTTCTGTATTTATTTGAGACTGTCCTGCAATGTTGTTTCAAAATATGTCCTGTGATTCTGAACTCTGAAGTAACTCTTGATTGAGTATTGTCTTGCTCTTTTATTTATTATTAAATATATTTAAATGGCAATCCACAGTGGTGCAGCAGTAGCATTGTTGCCTCACAGCAAGAGGTTCTCCCGTTCAATTCTCGGCTGGAGTGCGGGAAGTGCCTTCTGTGTGGAGTCTGCATGTCCTCCCCGTGGTTTGTTGGGCATTTGAAAGACATGTGTAATTGGGCGTGCTTTCATTGAAGGTTGGATGTCGAGCTGGCACCTTGGCGTTAGTGAAAATCTACTGCCAATCATTAGCAGATCGGAGTTCCGCTGTGGTGACCCTAACCGGGAAAAGCCGAAAGACAAACAACATTAAATATATTTAAACCTTTTAATTGTGGGTGGTTTGTTTAGAGATATTTAAGCTCTGAGAGTACTTGGATATGTATTTGGTGACACTGTGCATGCCACTCCTAAATAGCCTTGCTCTTGGACACACTTACCATTTGGATAGTAGTAACAATATACAGTAGGATTGGTCACCCTTTGGGAAGGGCCTTAAAGTAGCTGATAAGGGGTTCTGGTTGCAGTGATAACTACCTTATGGTCTTTGCAGAAGGGGACATAACTAGTAAACCTGTGCCAGCCTTTCCCAGGTGTGTGTTTGTGTATGTCAAATCAAATTTCAAAGTGTGTGTGTGTGTGTGTGTGTGTGTGTGTGTGTGTGTGTGTGTGTGTGTCCGTGTATGTGTGTGTGTGTGTGTGTGTGTGTGTGTGTGTGTGTGTGTGTGTGTGTGTGTGTGTGTGTGTGTGAGTGTGAGATCTACTTGGGCAAGGACATGAAGGACTGATTTGTAAGTTAGTCTTCTATGTTCCAGCAGGGTATGCTGTGGTTACATTCTTGAAGTTCATTACACAACATGCAGTTGTGTATAAATCATATCAATATTCACAAATAACATAGCTACCTGGACTGGCAGTGTCACATTTCTCCCCTCCCCGAAAACTAAAGCTAGTTTTTCTAGTGACCTTTGAGAAATGCTGCTTGAGAGGGTTGAGCCTATCCGGGAATACCTTACCCTATTCCCTGTCTTGAGAGCCCATCTCTACTGGCATTGCTAAACCCACTGCAGTGCTGCACTACCATATCATATGCTTGCAACACTAGGCTCCACCTTAATAATTTGGCATTTTGCTGGCTGGCGCGATGTAGCCATGTTATGGGATTGTGGTCTGTAACTACAGTGAATTTCCTTCTATACAGATAAGGCTGAAGTTTCTGCAGTGCCCACACTATGGCTAGGCATTCCATGTCTACAGCTGCATAGCATTCCTCCCTCGTTGGAGCCTATGACTGAAATGTACCACTGTGTGCTCTTCTCCCTCAGAGAAAACCTGGCTAAGTACAGCCCCCACCCCATGGCTTGAAGCATCCACCTGCACAATAAATTCTTTGCTGTAATCTGGGGTGGCTAATACAAGAGGTCCTCCCAAAGTTCCTTTAAGCTTCTGGAATGCCTACTCACATGCTGGGGTCCACACTACCTTATCTGGCCTGTTTTTCCTTGTCAGATCTGTGAGGGGAGCAGTTGTGGTACTATAATTCGGGACAAACTTTCTGTAGTACCCCGCTGTCCCTAAGAATATCCTCACCTGCTTTTTGGTAACAGGTGCAGGCCATGCCTGAATGACTTCCACTTTGGCAGGTTCTGACCTGATCTTACCACTCCCTCTCTATGTCCCAGGTAGGAGACACCTGCCATACCCACCTGACATTTGATCAGCTTAATGGTCAAGCCTGCCCTCTGTAGTCTGCTTAGAACCTCCCTGACATGCTGAAGGTGCTCTTGCCAGGAATGGCTGTAGATGGCAATATCATCTAGGTAAGCAAGGATAAAATCTCCTGCTCCTTCTAGGATAAAATCTACCAGTCTCTGGAAAGTTGCTGGGGCATTTTTCACCCAAAAGGGCATCTTCATGAATTCATTCAAGCCAAAAGGAGTCACAAAGACTGACCTCTGTCTAGCACTTGGAGTCAAGGGCACTTGCCAGTAACCCTTGGTAAAACCAATAGTGGTAAGATACTTAGGCCCACCCATCTGCTCTAGGGCTTTATCTGTCCTAGGCATGGGGTAAACATCTAACTCTGTGTGACTATTTAATTTCCTGTATTCCACACAGAACCTGGTGCTGCCATCCTTCTTTGGTACCAGCACCACTGGGAAGTCCCAGGGACTGTTGGACTCCTGACTTACCCCTAATTCCAACATTTCCTGTATCTCCTCCTTCAGAGTCTGCTTGACCCTCTCAGGCACCCTATAAGATATAAGAGGCCTGCTTAATAGGAATTTGGGGTCCTGTATCCACATGCTGCTGCACCAGGTGGATGCACCCTGGTTTCCCAGTGAACATGTCACCAAACTCCTGTAACACTGCTTGGATTTCTCAAACCTGGGTAGGGGATAGGTTCTGAGATATTGCTACCTCTTCCACTGAGGAGTCAGTCTGAGCTTTACTGAGATTAGTCACCAGATACCCCTCAGACTCCTCTTGTCATCCACTGCAAATACTCAGAACAAGGGCCTCCCTATCATGTTAAGGTTTCATCATGTTAACATGGTACAATTTGGGCCCCTGCCCCCTGCCTAGCAGTTCTACCATGTAGTTAACATCTCTGACCTTCCTTACTACCTTGTAGCGTCCCTCCCAGGCTGCCAGCAGCTTGTTATGTCTGACAGGAATGAGAACCATTACCTGCTGCCCAACAGCATACTCTCTAACTCGAGCATTCCTGTCACACAAGACCTTTTTCTACTGTTGGGCTTCTGACAGGTTCTCCTGGGACAAGCCCATAAGTTACCTGAACCTTGCCCTGAGGTTTAGGACATATGCCACAACAGACTCCTTGTGGCACTCACACTCACCCTTCCACTCATCTTGAATCAAATCTAGAGGTACCCTCACCCTATGCCTATACAACAATTCAAGGGGTGAAGAACCTGTGGACTCCTGGGGCACCTATCTGTAATCAAACAACAGATCAGGCAAGTATTTGTCCCCACTCCCTCTTAAACTGGTCTGCAAATGCCTGTAGCATCATCTTGAGTGTAGAGTTTAACCTTTCAACAAGACCATTAGTCTGGGGATGGTGGGGGGTGGTATTTAGGTGCTTCACTCCACAGTACTGGGCCACAACTGAAAACAGGATCTGTGGAACCTAGTCGGACTTTCCCAGTCAACAAATGTTAAATAAAAAAACAATACTTTCACAGACAAGCCAGCAGAACTGACATGAAATTGGCACCTCTGTCAGTCAATATTTCTTTTAGGAAACCTACCCTGCTGAAAATCTCTAAAAAAGCTTTTGCCACCTTTTCTGCCTCAATGGAGGACAGAGCCACTGCCTCAGGGTATCTGGTAGCATAATCTATTACCACTAGGATATACCTTTTCCCTGTGGAACTTGGGGTAGTTAGAGGCCCCACAATATCCATAGCTGCCCTCTCTAATGGCTCCTCAATCACAAGCAAAGGCATCAAAGGAGCTTTCCCCTTGTCTCCTGCCTTGCCTACCTTTTGGCACTGCTCACAGGTCCTGCAGTACCCTGTTGCATCTCAAGAAATCCCAGGCCACTAAAAGTTCTGCATAATACGCCTCTTTGTATGTTTTATGCCCACACATGATCTGCAAAGGGAATATCATGTACTATGGCCAGACGTTCCAGATGGTAGGCTCTGTGCACTACCAACTGCTGTATTCTCTCACCCTCTATCCCTCCCTCAGGGTTCCACTCTCTATACAGTAACCCTTTGACCCAGTATACAGATCCCCTTCCCTTGAGAATTAGGTGCCTCACTAGCTACCTCCCTATGGCCTTGTAATGAAGGGTCTGAGAGCTGAGCATGTCTCAACTCTCTTTTTGTAACCCTTCCCAACTCCCCTTCCATAGGAGGTCTGGCATCCTCTGACAGCAGTGCCACTTCACTGTCATCCTGGGTACTATACTACTCACCTCTGCCCTTGCAGTCACTCTGTCTAAGGGAACATCAGTACCCACAAGCAGCTGTGTCTCACCTTCAGTTTCACTGATACAGGGTAGCTCCCTCCCTGAAGTAATCACCTCACCAGTCCTGGCTGCAAGTGTGTGGTCTGTCTGGGTCTCCCCCAAGCTACTAGACACACATGCTTGTCTCCAAGCTTGACTGTGTGTAACTGCATGGACTCAGGGTACTGCATTGTCAAAATCATTCCCTATCAAGTCATGTGCAGGGATATCCTCAAACACACCTACTTGCTTGCTTCCTTTTCCACCCTCCCAGTCAAGGTGAACCCTAGCCAAAGGTATTTGGAATGGGGTCCCTCCTAAATCTTTGACTGGAGTAGACTGGCCAAGCAAGTAGTACTCCTCTGTAACCATTGCAGGCTTCACAATGGTTAGGTCATAGGCTGTGTCTCTCTTAGCCATGGCCTCTTTACCATTCACTGATAGGATATAACCTCTTGTGGTAGTTTGGTACCCTTGTTGTCTTGAGACAACTTACTGTTGGCGTTTTGTCATTTCCACTTACTGGCTCTCCCACTTTTTGTTCCTTGCCTTGCCTCCATGGACATCTATATGCTACATGGCCCCACTGGTTACATTTAAAACATTTAACCCTTGATCCTGGATATGTACCAGGACTAGTGGCTTCCCATGCAACTGGTGGGCTCTGTTGGGGCAGTCTGGGCTGCCCACCATGGGTTACCTTAGGTCCCATGAGCAGCACTGGGTGTCCCTATCCTGTGCAGTGATGCCTTGCTTGCTAGGTATAGGCTTCCATTATTCCCCAACTCATCTGCAGTAGTGCATTTTCTATCAGCTAGCCAGAATCTCATGTCCTCAGGCAAAGTGCTAAGGGCTTGTTCCCTCACAAAAAGGTATGCCAGCCCTGCAAAATTGGTGACCTGACATCCACTCACCCACATATAAAAATAAGTGCTTAGTTCAGTAACATATTCACACTCACATTCATCTGCCTTGTGTCTATGCTGATGAAACTCTTTCCTAAAACCTTCAGGTGTTAACTTAAAACATTCTAAAAGATAGTTCTTTACAACATTATAATTTAAACAATCAGTATCAGACAGTTTAGAAATTACAGTTACAGCTTTACCATGCAGTAAGGGGGTCAGGAACCATACCCAGAGCCCTTGGTCAACATTATACTGTTTACATACCCTCTCAAACATATGAATGAAACTATCAAAATTATCCCCCTCTGTAAATTGTGGAAGAAATCTACTCACCTTTGTTGCTTCTGGGGTTCAGTTACTCCCTTCCCCATTACCTCCATGACTCTGGCGAAGGGTCAGTATCTCTTTTTCATGTTGCCTCTGACTGTCCTTCTACTCAGCATCACAGTTTCTCATTTTCCTCAGCCTTCAGACATTTCAGTTTCTCATTTTCCTTAGTCTCTACACATTTCAGTCTCTCTGCTGCCTCTGTTTCCAAATGCTTGGCCTCCAGCTCAAGTCTCTTTAACTGCAGATGGATTTTTAAGTCCTCTGTGCAAAGGTTGAGCTGTCCATTTTCTGAGAGTTGTATATCTCCATAGCCAGTCTGATTGTCCTCCTGTTTGCTATTCTGTGATGCAGCTGTGACTAAAGCTACAATCATGTCTGCATTAGTCAGGTTGACATGCACCAATCCTTTAGCCTGGCACATTTCAGCCAACTGGCTCCTTAACAGCTTGCCATACTCCTCTGCTGACATGCTTGCCTTCTCTCCCTGACTAACTACGCTAACAAAAAAATAAATCAATTGTGATATGAACTCTGAATGTTCACTGCATGGCTGATAGAGAGTGCAAACACCTTCAGTGACCACTGTACATAGGCCACAGGAATTCAATATCCATACCCCTAAAAGCCAACTAATATATGATGTGGCTAACTCATAACTGTCAATCAATTAATATGTGATGTGGATATCGCACCACTGGCCACCAATTAATATGTGATGTCCCTGCACTGGCCTAGTAATCAAGGAGCCTCAGTCCTCACCACTGGCAACAGTAAGAGATGTACACAATGAGAGGATGACAAGTACACACACAGTAAAGTGCAATTTCCCTTAAGCTCACACAGAGATCACAGTCAGTTTGCGACTGGTTTCTCTCTCTCTTTCTCCATATTCCCACTAAGACTCTCCACTGGCACAGCTATAGAGTTGAGTCTTTATACAGGGTTCCATGCCAAGTCCTCCCAACACTCTCTCTGTCCAACCTGAGCTTTGTGTCCCTGCCCAAGTAGCTGACACACACACACACACACACACACACACACACACACACACACACACACACACACACACACACACACACACACACACACACACTTTGATTTATACACAAACATACACCTGGGAAAAGCGGGCACAGGTTTACTACCTATGCCCCCTTCTGTCCAGACCATAAGGTAGTTATCACTGTCACCAGAACCCCTTATCAGCTACTTTAAGGTACTTCCCAAAGTGTGACCAACCCTACTGTGTAATGTTACTATTATCCAAATGGTAAGTGTGACCATGAGCAGGGCTATTTAGGAGTGGCCTGTACAGTGTCACCAAATACATATGCAACAGTCAGGAAATCCTTCTATGTGGCACACCTCATCACTAAGGGCTTTTCATCCAGAAAAAAAGGAGGTAATTGTCCCACTGTACTCATCCCTCATTAGCCCCATTATAGATTACAACACCCCATTTGGTATGTACCTCTCAAGACATCTGCAACAACTGGAAAGGCTACAGAAATACCTCACTAAAAGAATCACAGGCTTAAAGCAGATGCCCTATGCTGACCGCCTTAAAAAACTCCAGCTATACTCTGCTGCATATCGTCTACTCTGAGGCGATCTCTGCTTAACATAGAAGGCCATGTCAAACCCAGAGCTGTTAGACATTCTACACTTAAAGAAATCCTAATCCCTCAGAGCCACACACTCCAGGGATCTAAACCTTGTCATCACAATAAACAAAACATGCTGGAGGGATAGGTTCCTGACCCATAGACCCCCCAGACTCTGGAATAGACTGCCCATACATGTCAAGCAGAGCGCCTCTTTGGCCCTCTTCAAAAGGAACCTTGATGATTGGATGGGAGAAAGGAAATTCACCCTGGGGATCACGTCAGTCATACTGCTAAACAGGGGTCCAGGGAAGTAAATAGTGTGGGAAGAAATAGCCAGGGAATTCTTATGGTTAGGCTTGTATAGGCCCTAGGGCTGACAGCCTAGTACCAACCTATGAACCTATGAACCTAAGTACTCTAATAGCTTAAATATCTCTAAACAAACCAGCCACAATTAAAAGGTTTAAATATATTTAATAATAAATAATAAAAGAGCAAGACAATACTCAGTCAGCACACTTACTTCAGAGTTTAGAATCATGGGAAGTATTTTAAATCAACATTGTATGACAGTCTCAAATAAATACAGAAACCATATAAACTTATCTTTACTATATTCCTATCTGTCTCTAAAAGAAATTACTTTTTCACTGGTTACGTACTATTAGCAAGGCAAATGCAGATGGCGATGATGATGGATGTTTCTAGGTCCAAGACAAGATACAAAATGCACACAGTCTCTCTCTGAGAGAGTTCTTAATTTACTATCAAACATTACTGTAGGGTCAGTTTGAATGACTTCACTATTTGTCAGTTCCCAGGCTAACAGATACTAACAGAATTTTAACATTTCTGTGTGAGAAGTACATATCTCTCAGAGGTGCAGCTGCTAGGAAGTCATAGAGCAGTAAAACACTTTACATTTTAAACATAGTAAATAATTCTCTCCAAGACAATAGAAAAGACTTCTAGCTCTAGACATCCTGTCTTCTTGCTGCAATGAAACTAACTTTTATAGCACATCATAAAGCACTTAACTTCAACGTATTTTCTTTAAGTTTTGTAATTTAATCATCTATGATCCAGCAGGGCATGCTGTGGTTACATTCTTAAAGCTCAGTACACAACATACAGTTCTGTATAAATCATATCAATATTCACAAATGATGTAGAATTATTTACAAGATTCCAGAAAGCTGGGCTGGCAGCATCACAGTTACCACTGAAGATCATTTTCTGCATTGCATGCATAAAGCATTTCTATCAACAAATTCACACCCGTTCTTTCAGAAACATACAGTTTCATTGGGAAGCAGGAAGAGAAAATGGAAATATTAATTGACAGCAAAAAATCAGATCAAGAAAAAAGACTAGACTTTGTAAGTGCTAACATTCACCAGAAATGTATAAAAGGCTATGTCTCAAAGATGTAAAGCAACTGGAAACAACCAGTAGAAAAAGGGGATTCCAACCACAGTAACCACCAAACGAAACCAAAAACAGGCTGGAAGGAAGCATGCAAGGTCACAAAATACACCAAGGTTTAATGCCACAGAATTAATGCTGATAACACTCCAAATATGTTTTCGTTCACAGGAACTTCATCAGAATGAATAATTATACAACTGAAGCCCATTAAATAATTCCCCCAATCATTAAATATCCAATAACATTATAGAATAAAATTTTAAAAAACATAGTACAGCACATTTCCACCTAGTGTAAAATTGCCATAATTACAATCCCTAAAACCTTATTTATATAATAATGAAAACTAAACCCTACTCATCCCTTCACAAATGTAGAAAACATCCACATATAAAATAATAAATAATAAAAGTTGTATCATTAAAATTTCATAACATGTAAGTAAATATTATATATTATAGCTTAGTAGACCTAAGTTTAAGTAGAGGTGCTATTGAGATGTTTTCATTTAACCCAGGTGTTCTGCCTGCATCTAGAGTAATCTGTCACAATAATTCCCTATACTCTAAAATGGTCTCCCAGGTGCCACCCCTCACATCAAACATAGCAACCTCTAAAACAAAAAACTCATACGATGCCCTTGGGCAGTCCAGAGAATGTTTATACAAAGCATTATTGACATTTCCTTTCCTAACATCGTAAATATGCTCATATATGCGTCTCTTTAATTTTCTGTCGGTTTTGCCCACATAAAAGGCATTGCATGTCTTTCAAATAACTAAATATACTAGACCACTAGTGTTACAATTAAGGAAACATTTACCATACATCCATTTGTTCCAAGACCCGATCTGTATTAGAAATAAAAGTACATTGTGTACATGATCCACAATTATAAATACCTTTCCTCTTTGTAGTATTACCAGCCTTCAGTGACCCTCCACTCTCAAAGAAATCCTTCAAGTTTTTGCCACTCTTATAACTAATCTTCAGGGGTCCCTTGTTAAAACCCTTAAGGTCAGTAAGGGAAATAAATTTATTCCATTTCTTTGCTATCACGTCCACAACCATCTTTAAATCTAAATTAAAATCTAGCATAAGGGCTCTTGAATAAACCAAAGGATCAGATTCCCCTGGGAAGTATTGGTTTGTATCCTACCCTTTACCCAACAAGGGATAGTACCTGACAGGATGTAAATTGCTTACATAAGTAAGAACATCAGCCAACAATTCCCACGGGTAACCCCTTTGAAAACTTTCAATAAAATCACATTCAGATTCAAAGTCAACATCCAAGGAAGTCATCCTGGATGCACAAATTAACTGACCTTTATAAATATTATTTCTTTGTAAATAGGGATGGAAACTCGAGAAGTAGAGATATGAATTAGAGAAAGTGTCTTTTCGAAATACTTTTGACTTAATACCCCCATATGTCTTAAACAAACTCACATCCAGAAAATCAAGCCTATCTTTGTTTATCAAGCTGGTAAACTGCAAAAAGGAGGTGGTAGTATTCAAATAGTTCAAAAACTCCTGCAACTTTTCCACTGTGTCACACCAAAAAATACATATATCATCTAAAAATCTCTGGTAGTGAGACCAACAACCACTATATCCAGAGTTTAACACATATTTTTTTCTCCCACCATGCTAGAAATATATTAGTGTAAGTGGGGGCACAATTTGCTCCCATCGCCACACCCTTAATTTGATGAAACATTTCACCCCCATAAAATATAAAACTGTTTTTTAATACCAACTCCATTAGTTGTAAAATAACTAACAACTGGTCAGTGGATGGACATGCCTTGTCTACCAAAGCCTCTTCTAGCCAAGTTAACCCTAAATCCTGGGGTATAACAGTAAACAAGTCTTTTATATTGACTGTGACAAAAATAATATTGTCAAAGCACTGGTCCATTGCAACCCCTTTTAAAAAATCCCAGGAGTCCTTCAAGATTGTTCTTTCCATGCCCCAAATAGATTTAAATTTTTTTCTAAATATTTTGCTATTGGTGCCATCATAAACCCTTCAGCCGATACAATAGGTCTTAAGGGGGGGTCCTTTGGGTCCTTGTGCACATTGGGTATACCAAAGATAGTAGCAATCCTTGGCTGAGCCATATATAAATACTTATGAGTGTCCGGATCAATCAATCCTTCCAATAATAAATCATTAATAGCCAAATCTATCTTTTTATATGCAACAAAAATTTAATTTCTTGACACTCTCCTATAGATGCCCGAATCGCCCAAAATGTCTAACATCTTACCTCCGTATATAACATTGTCCATCAAAGCAGACCCCCCACTTATCTGATTTCATTACTCGTACATTTAGATTATGTTTAAGTTCTTTGAAAACCATCCACTCCCCAGCCGTACGATTATATTTGAACCTGTGAGATGAAATATTTAGCTGCCTTAATTCTTTTTCCGCCACCATTTAAAAATTCTTAATTTGGAGGTGCAATGGGTTAAATTCACTTTTCCTTTTTAAAGTTCCAGGGTTTATCCGTTTACTTGCTCCCTCAAACATAACTTCAAAGTTTAATTTTCTCATAAAAGTATTAACATCCAAAATAACTTTAGTCAGGACACATTTATTATTAGGAATAAACTTAAAACCTCGAGACAGTAAATTAAAATGGTCAACTTTCAGGTCTATGCATCGGAGAGGCTTCTGGAAGTATTGGGGGCCTCTCTGATTCATAAGTCTTTCGGAGTGACTGAGAGGAGGAAATTCTAAAGGGTCATAATTTGTCCCTTCATCTGTTTGTTCTTCATAATTTTCCTCATTATCTACATCAGATACATACTCGTCCCTTCTTTTATCAATCCACATACTCCTTGGCCCTGTACAGCTCCGTTTTTCTTTGTATTCTAATATGTCCCTATCTAACTTCTTTATCTTACATTTAATATTAATAGTACACTTTTCATCTATGTTGTCCAGTGTATCAAAATGTTTTTCTTTTTCAGACTCAACAGAAAACAATAAGTCATTAGTAACAACAGAATTTTGACGTTCAATATTAGTATGCAATCCAGCCATAGTCAATTGATTCTGTTTAATAATGATTCTAACAATGTCTAAACTGCAATTATTAAATACTTCTAATAATTCTTTGTATAAGTCACTTCCAACATTAATATTATTGGGATATTTTTCCACTTGAAGTCCTTTGGGTACAACTCCCTTATTCAAACATTCATTATCTATACAGAGTGCTTTATATTTCCCCATAAATTCCCCTAACTTTTTACACTGGTGCCATAGGTATCATTGCCAATAACCCTCACACTACATTTATTTGGAGTCCCCACATTCAAAGTAACTTTTTCTGTTAACCAAGTTTCAAAAGCCTTCCTAGGCTTTTTAACAACATAATTAGTGTTATTATCAGACAAACAGTCACCTTTATTGGAAATTGCAGCCTTAGGGTTTCCACTGTTGCTTTTTCTACCTGGCCAAGAATTAAGTTCTCCAGAGTCAAGCAAAATACGTGGTACACCAATATCTACATCAAAATTAGCATTATTAATCCCAGAAATGTTCCTCACTTGAGAATCCCATTGCAGTTTCTTAATGAATGCCACAGCATTATTTATGCCATTACAAATAGCTTCCTGGTTCCCCGGGATGCTGAGTGACATCAAACCTGCCAATGACTGGCCAATCGGAGTGAGTAATTCGACTAACTGGGTCAACTGACCAACCAGCTTCTGAGTTTTGCTAATTTCATCCCGCCTCCATTTCGGAGATCAGGGAGACACCTCAGTGCTTTCCATGTCCCCTAAAATCTCATGACAGCAAACAACCAGTAGAAAAAGGGGATTCCAACCATAGTAACCACCAAACAAAACCAAAAACAGGCTGGAAGGAAGCACGCAAGGTCACAAAATACACCAAAGTTTAATGCCACAGAATTAATGCTGACAACACTCCAAATACATTTTATACATTTGTGAAGGGATGAGTAGGGTTTAGTTTTCATTATTATATAAATAAGGTTTTAGAGATTGTAATTATGACAATTTTACACTGGGCGGCAATGTGCTATGCTATTTTTGTTTTTAATTACAAATTACTAATTTTATTCTATAATTGTATTGGATATTTAATGATTGGGGGAATTATTTAATGGGCTTCAGCTGTGTAATTATTTATTATGGCGAAGTTCCTGTGAACGAAAGCAACTGGAATGTTACATAATATGTGAAGAAGTTCAAAATAGAACTCTACCATTATTTTCAAAGGACACTAATGTTTTGCTATTTGACCTATAATTTAGGGTTGAGTCATGACAATCACATAGCAAATCTCATCTTTATATATACATTGTAAAACTCTGTCTACTGCAGGTAGATCTTAGTGGGTAGCTACCAATATTACTGAATTACCATGGTGTCAAGCCTCTACATAGCAGGATAAGACAAGTGAGGTGAAGGATGAAACACCTCTTCAGTAGTGTGCACTTGGTTATCAAAGATTTATAAGCTTTCACCGAATCGAGTGGTTTTGTGAGCTACAGATAACAGCAACTTCTAATATCAATAATTATTTCTATTATTGTTTACTAACGGATCAAGAGGAAAATCCAGATTCTAGCTTTGAAGTTTGAGCTGTACCCATAAAATCTGCAGATGTTTTCATGTAGATCTACCTACTAATCAGTCTTTTCCTTCATATGCTTTGTCTTTTCAGTTTTGAAAGCAAAGAGCATCTTATCAATGAAGGCCAGCACTGAGTGGATGAGATGGCGATGTTGCTGATACCAACTATTGGCCAGTATATTCCAACTAATCTTTTTTTTATATCTGACTTCTTGAGGTGAGCCTTTACTATGTCTTTGTAGCATTTTCTTAGCTCACCTCATGAGCTCTAAGCTGAGAGTGAGTACCTGCTTTTTCAGATGAGAGTCAGACACAAAAAACATTGCAATCATTCCATTTAAAATGATGCTTTATGATCACTACTTCAGTGCTGTTAGCAATGTCAGCTCACATAAGCTTTATGTAACATGAGCAAAGTCTAAAGTAGCTTTGTGGATTCTTACAGGTCCTTATATTATTTATTTATTAATGTATTATTGACAATTTTTACCAGAGAAAGTCTGACTGGGCACAGGTACTCTTTTTCAGCAGAAGCCCAGCGAGAAAAGCTCCAAGGTATCATATTTAATGCGATTAATATTTACAAGTTTTGTAATGCATACTAGTATAATAACATTTATATTAATACTCACAAGCATTAAATTTACAAGCCTTGTACTGAGACTTTACAGATAGAAGAGTGGTGTATAAGATAGGTAGGAACAGTTTAAGAAATAGGGTAGAGTGAGGCATTAGAGGAGATAAGCAAGTCTGAGTATTAATTGAGAAGTAGCAATGGCGAATTGTAATTTGGTTGTGCTAAATAGAAGTAGTTACACTAGTTTAAAGAATACAAAAAAGGAGATATTAGAAGGGGATAAGCAGGTTAAGTGATTTAGTGCTTTAAAGGAATAAGAAAGGTACTGAAGGGTGTTATAGAGCTATGTCCCAGATGAGGAGCAGAGACAACGACAGGAGGCAGAGAGGAAGTCTTTTAGTAATGTTTTGAAAAGATGAAGGTATGTGATAGACCTGACTGATATAGAAATTTTATTTGAAGTTCAAGCTACACTTTTGGAATAGAGTGATTGTGGTTTGTAGATGGTAAGCAGTTGTTCATTATATTAAGAAAGGGTGAAACATTGCTAAAGATGAATGGTGTTAAACAAAGCAGAGAGTCTAGAAATTGAAATGATGTCTAAGAGGAATCAGTGGATGAAAAGCTCTACTGTGTGTTGTGAAAGTTACATTCTGAGGGCTGCTAGAATGCCTTGAGACCTGTATTTAGGTGATCCGTTGGAGAATAAATTAAATAAGGCCTCTCAAAATCTATGAAGAAGATATATGTTGGTAGGTCATGACCAGTGAATCAGTAGAGAGAACCCCTAACAAAAGTGACCAGAGCACTTTTTTTCTCCAAATACATCAGTACCGAGGAAATTAATGGTTGTTGATCAAGGATAGGAAGATGTGTAACCTACATGTATGGAGGGACAAACTGAAGGTGCTGGTGCAATATTCATGGCCACTTTTTTAAAGGTGACAGGCAAGGTGAGAAGTTACACAGAGGGCTGACACAGGCAGGAGCAAGAACATAATGAAACTACATGGAGTGCCTGATGATAATGTGAAGATGGAAAAGATGGGTTGTTTGGTTTTCCTAAGGAAGCAAAGTGCTAGTAGTCAAAGAAGCATTATGGGGAATGCTTCAGATAAGTCAAAGCCCTACCTGTAGAGGGATAATCAAACTGGCCATAAATAGGAGTAGGATGGCAATTAAAATCCTATTACCCCAAAAATGTCTCTAGGACAGTCTTGACAGAGCATGTAAAGAAGTAATAAAGGCATGCAGCAATGTTAGATCAGTTAGAGTAAAGCAGGGCAGAGTGCAGAACACTGGAGTGACCCAAAGTAAAGAGGATGAAAAGTGTTTCTCCCTGCAGAAGACAATGCAACCATAGCAGTGGGAATTAGTAGCACCTAGAATCAGGGGAATGGGCCTACTGGGATGAAGTACTGAAGGCTTTAAACATTCAGTTTTCAGTGTGGGTGAATAACCAGATCAAAACCTTATTAAAGGTTATTATCCAGCTTGTATCAAGTAATCTCTTTCCTTAAAAGGAGAATCATGTAATCATGTAAAATAGAACCCAGTCCTAGAATACATGTCAGACTGATTGGATAATAGCTTTCGGGCAAGTTTAAATCCCCTTTTTTTGAACAGCAACCATGTTTCCTCTTTTCTGTCCTGCTACTACATATCTTACTTTTGGGGTCATTTGAAATAAGTAAGTAAAGCAGAGTGCAAACATTGCAGATATTTTATATAAAAAGTAACTATTAAGACCATTAGGGCTAAATGCAGAATATGATTTACTGTGTCTCAGGGCCATTAGAATGATATTTTCCCCTACTATAGGGGAAAACTCTCCATTTTGTCAATCTTTTAACTTTTTATATATGAATTAGTAATACCATGACATTACAAGGAAAAGGGTAAAACAATAAGTAAAAAGGTCACACAGAAAAAACAATTGGTTAAAAAACAAAAAGAAAAATCTAGCAAAGCCAGACTTTCCACTGTGTGATTCCTTACACCTCTTGTCTTAGAGGTGACATGGGATATATGCAAATTTCACTTTAAGGACATCAGGTGTTTCAGCTAAATGGCAATTCTGAATGTCCACGACTTTTTCTTTTAATACTATTTATGGACAAATTCAGGCCAATAAAGTCAAAACCCACTAGTACTGGATATGCATGTAAGGAATCACACAGTGAAAAGTCTAGCTTTACTACAAGGAAAAAGAAAAAAAGAAAAAAAAAACAACCATGTCAACATCTTTGTGAAAATGTTGTCAAATTCAAGGCAAAGTTTGTATGACTGCTACTTCTATTTTACCTTAAAATGCATTTTATTGCCCTCAGTGTAACAAATCATTTCTTTCTTTCTTTCTTTCTTGACTAGGTTTAACATGCCTTAATTTTTAAGTACCTTCTTTATCATATTTTACCAAATTTTCAGATGTATATTCCAACACAGAGGGTTATAAAGATATTGATATGCTAACATAGCTGTGGGAGCATATTGTCCGATTAATCTGTTAACTTAATTATAAAGGCATTTCAACGTAGAAATGCCAAAACAAGATGGGAGTAGAGTAGGAAGGAGCAGGGAATGTAAATGAAGTTGGGAGGGGATAACACCTGAAGAGAACACAAAATGAAGAATCAGAAAGGAGTCCTTCTTAAGGAGATCAAAAAGAGTTGCAAAGTGTAAGCAAATGGAAGTTAAGCTTGCATGGGGACTGCTGTGGTGGTTCTCAGAGCCAGAAGACTTTGTTGGAGTTATTTTTGTTTCTTCTGTCTGTAGGTCATTCTCCTCCTTTGTGTACCCAAAAAGTGAAGGTGGTATAAGGAAGCCAACATGCAATGGTGTACACACTGACTCTGACTGTAAATATTGCTGTGAATGACTTTCAACACCGATTTGCCTGACTATACTTTTTGGACTGAACTAGGACCCAGATCAACTAAAAGCTAGAGTTGCATAAATTAGTAGACTGGAACAGAAGAAAATTAAAGCAAGAGCATCTCCAAAAGTAGAATATGTAGACTTGTCTACATGAAGATGGTAAATTTACTGAAGTTTCATGTTCAACTTTGTAACAGTGTGTTGCATGGCTTATGAACATGTGTTGTGCATATGGAAAGGGTGGGAGGTGTCTTAAAGTTATCAAATATATGATGACTGTTTTCATTGTGCACAGTTTTGCCTATATCTTGGAATTTTAGCAGCTGGTTAGTAGATTTAAAATAACAATAATGCTGCTGTTCTTCTACAAGGTAAATGGGAAAAATACAGTATACAACTCTGGGAGTGGGATGAATATATGAAACTATGTTTAATGTAGAAGGGAGCAGCTCTGCTGTCTTACTGTAATATTATTTTAAACACTAAGCATACACTTTCTTAAAGGGAGGTGTCTGGAAAGAAGTGTAAATCTTTTTTTCAATATATGCACATCTGCCTGTGTTTTGGAATTTTAAAAACTAGTCACCGGTGCTAATGTTTTATACTGATTACCTTCATGTTCATATTAATACTAAAGATGTTTTAAGAGTGCGAAACTCAGTCTACAACTACAAGGGTGGGCTAACTGCATGATTTTATTGGTGGGCGATGTTATATTGTTTTACTGTCCTTTTGTTTTGATTACTAAATATGCATATTATGGTGTGGGTGTTATAGAGTGCTTACCACCACAGAGTACTGCATTTTGGTACTGTAGTGAGAAGCACAGGGAGTAGAGAGAGGTTGTTCTGTGGGGTGACTGAGTGCTGAGAGTTGTGCATGCAGAAAATAAACAATACTAGAGAAGACAGTTTGATAAGGTTAATGTGTTATTGCAGAAGTACACATTGGTGGAAGGAAGCTACCTTGTAGCTACAGCGGTTGTGTGAAGACTGCTTTTTTGGAGAGGTCAGTGTAATGTTATTGTGGTGGCATATATTCACAGAAAAGAAGGAAGGGTGCCCATATGAGAGATGAACAGATTGTCTGACAACACCTGTGACAATCAGGCACGACTGTCAAAGAAAATAAAAGAGTGGTTCTGAACTGAGACAGGTGGCAAGAGGTGAAGTGACACTCAGCCTATTTCAAGATGGGAAGAAGAAATGGAGGTGACAATGATGATGATATATATTCACTGGGGGATGGTTTAAAGGGTACAATTGTTTTTTCTGTAGTATTACTAAGGAGAATTTTTCAGTATCTCAAAGTCAAAGTCAAAGTAAATGTTATTGTCATTTCAGACCCACACACAGTGTGAATTAAATGAAATTATGTTGCTTTGGTTCCAAGTCCATATATCACATATAGCTACAGAGAATAACAAGGACATATAACAGTACAGTAACATATACATATACTAAACAAGACTGACAAGATCTGAGATACCCCTATAACACTGGAACCAAGTCCATATATCACATATAGCTACAGAGAATACCAAGGACATATAACAGTACAGTAATATATACATATACTAAACAAGACTGACAAGATCTGAGATACCTCTATAACACTGGAACCAAGTCCATATATCACATATAGCTACAGAGAATACCAAGGACATATAACAGTACAGTAACATATACATATACTAAACAAGACTGACAAGATCTGAGATACCCCTATAACACTGGAACCAAGTCCATATATCACATATAGCTACAGAGAATACCAAGGACATATAACAGTACAGTAATATATACATATACTAAACAAGACTGACAAGATCTGAGATACCTCTATAACATTGGTAGCAGCCTTCATGAAATATCGCACATGTACAAAATCAGTTATTGCACAGAGTATACAGAATATGCTGAGTAGCACAAACATATTCTATGGAATGTTCCAGTTATTACTAATTGCACTTTTAAAGCAGCTTGATGTAGGTATTGCACAAGAAGATGTGCTACTGATTGTTCATTTTCTCCAAATGGTATATCAAATGTGAATTATTATTTACTTATTTACATCTGTTGCAATATCAATGTAATGTGAAGTGTGATGGTGGATGTCCAAGGGTCTAAAGGGGAAAAACACCTACACACACACACACATATATATATATATATATATATATATATATATATATATATATATATATGTGTGTGTGTGTGTGTGTGTGTGTGTGTGTGTATATATATATATATATATATATATATATATGGATTCCTATTACAAGAACAAAAGTTCACTACTTTGAACTTGTAATAGGAAGTCTCACTTCTGCAAAAGTTCACTTTAACAAAAGTGAACTTTTGCATAAGTGCACTTCACCGAAAACACCACAGCACAGTGGAGGACATAAAAACCAAGCTATGTCCTCCACTATGGTGCAATAGTCATGGACCTTACGGTTAGGGCATGGGTTAGGGTAAGGGGATAGTTAGTAAAGCTTTCCCCTTACCCTAACCCATACCCTAACCCTAAGGTTCATGACTATTGCACCATAGTGGAGGACATTGCTATGTCCTTCACTGCGCTGCAGCCATCACAGACCTTAGGGTTAGGGCATGGGTCATAGTAAGGGGATAGCCCTATGGGCTATCCCCTTACTATGACCCATGTCCTAACCCTAAGGTCTGTGTTACTGCATGGAATTTCAGTACAACACCCGTTCGTTGTGCTGAACTTTGTGTAAGTGCACTTTCGATTAAGTGCACTTTCGCTGCAGTGAGCATTCCATGCACTATTTCGAATTAGTGAAAATTTGATCTAGTGTATGGAAGGAACCCATATATATATATATATATATATATATATATATATATATATATATACATACACACACACAGAGAGATAGAGAAAGAAAGAGAGAAAATGAGATTTAGATAGATATTAGACAAGTTCTAGAGGTTAGGAGGATGTACAGTGATAACAGAGAAGTTTAGGAAAACATTTTTAATAAGAAGCCTAGAGTCAAAGGACTTAGGGAAACATCTAAGAACAGAAACTGTCCTATAAAATAGGATAGCTAATGGAGCAGAGGAAGGAATGGTAAGGTCAAATAAAGTCAGCTGTTGTAGGGATAGTATAACTGGACATTTGTTTGGCAGTAAAGAAATCGACAGCCAGGGAGTGGTAGGACAGAGGAGCAGGAAGGCATCTGGTGAAACACATCCCTCTGCTGGTCGGAGGAAATACTGCTGCATCATTCATGCCCAAGGGTCATGAAATTAATTCCAAGAAAAGGCAGTCAGCTGTGCAATGGTGCACAGTCCGGGGTGCAACAAGAGAGAGGAGTGAGTAGAGGATGTAGTGAGGAGACAAATGGTAAGGGGGTGATTGAGATTTAATGATGATGGAGGGGACCAAAGAATATAGGAAGAAGCTGAAGAAATTGGGGGAGAATGAAGATTCTTGGTGATGAGGGAATTGTGTCAACAAGAGTGTAAAAGAGAGGTAGTAGTGGTAGCAAGGAAAACAGAAGTGGTAGGGGAAAGAAAAGTTGAAGAAGGAAGAGGTCAAGAAAGGGGGAAACAGTGACATGCATCAATTCTGCAAAGGATAGGAGATGACAGTGAGATGCTGGAGACAACTAAGGATAATGCAGAGGTGTAAAAGAGGCATTTTCAGGTGACAGAGGCAATAGGGGAGAGGACTGTAGATGGAATCTTGAAAGAAGAATAAACTTTAATCTAACATTGGGTTCTGGGATGGAGACATTATTTGAGAAAAATTAGTATACTGAGACAAGTCAAGGTCACTGAGAAACAAGAGGAGGACTGTTTGGGAGGTCAATGGAATTAGTGCAGGGTGGGTAACAGTCAGCTCACTTTCTCCATGAAAGAGTGCAAGTAGAAGAGATACTTATATAGAATTTTGGTTTGTGGGGGCTCTTTCAAAGACACTGATATGGTAAGATATGAAGGAAAGTGTTTAAGTGACCATGATCAGATGACACAGGAGACAATGGGACAATGGGACAGATGGCCGGGAGCAGATGGAGGTTCAACCTATGGCAGTGGTAATGATCTGTTCAGCAGGACTGGATAACTGAAATGGAGAGATTTTGAGACATATTAGTGAAGTATAAACAAGGAAATGAAGGCATTTTTGATGTGTGAAAGCAACAACAAATAAAATAATAATAGGGATAATGGAAAGGAGTGGATGGACAACTAGAAGGAGAAGAAAAAGCTTTCTAAGGCTGGCAGTGAGAACTACAAAGCAGAGAGTTAGGTATGGATGAATAGAAGGGGGTCCAGTATATAGAAAGACTATGATATACATAGCTATGGCTTTATTAGTGAGGGAGACTAGTAGGGAATATGGAGAGGGAAATGAATGGGAGAAGGGATGATTTGTGCTCTACAGTAGCAGAGGGCCTAAATATGCAGATTGGAACTAAAACAGAAAAATGCATATACATGTTGGTGGATATTCTGGTGAATAGGAAGGAAGAAGGCTATGTGAGAAGAAAGCAGTAGTTGTTTGTTTCTGGACTTTTATGAAGAAGTATATAAATGCAGACAAAAAAGAGGTAAAAGTGCAAATGTCTAAGATGGGAGAATCAAAGAAAGCCTGAAGGGGCAAATTACAGTGATAAAGTGGAGGGAGGTGATTGATTATTTTAGGATGGGAAAGCAAAATTAGCAGGATGGCTTCCAGATGTACTTCTGTATGATCAGCTAAAGGGATAGTTGAAGAGTCATTGTAGGGCACTGCAAAACACAAGTCAAACCATATCATAAAATTCACTGATGATACCACAGTCGTGGGTCTCATTAGTGGTGGGAATGAACATAACGACAGGGATGAGGTGAACACTTTGATTGCCTGGTGTGACAGGAACAATCTGGTCCTGAATGTTAATAAGGCCAAAGAAATTATTATGGACTTCAGGAGAAAGGCAACAGTTCACCAACCACTCACTATCAAAGGGGAGGTAGTAGAGAAAGTCAAAACAACCAAGTTTCTGGGCCTTCACATCTCTAATGACCTCTCCTGGGCTGCTAATGCCAACCAAATAGTCAAGAAGGCTCAACAGAGGCTTCACCTCCTGAGAAAGCTGTAAAAGGCCAGGCTCCCACTGTCTGCTCTTACAGCCTTTTCCAGGGGAGCTATCGAGAGCATCCTCACTAGCAACTTCATGGCATAGTTCAGCAACTGCACGGTTGCTGAGAAGAAGAAACTACAGAGGGTGTTGAGGATGGCTGAGAAAATCTTGGGCACAGACCTCTCTTCTATTCAGGAGCTTTTCTTTACAAGAACAAGAAAGAGAACATATAAAATACTTGCTGATTCGACCCGTCAGGCCCACAACTGGTTCACACAACTTGCATCTGGAACCACAGCTTCTGCTGTATGACTACCAGATTCAGGAACAGTTTGTATCCTGCAGCTGTGAGACTTATTAATACGGACACCAACCATAATACCTGATACATTGAAGCATCTTTTTTTTTTCATTTAATCCTGCTGTTCTGAGCAATCATCACCAACATTAAAATTATGCATTATGATGGCTACACTGAGTCATGTCTAAGGTTAAGAAGTGCAATGCGATAACTAAACAGCTGCTATTCACTAGTCTCTATTTATTCTCTATCTTAACAGTGTAGGTGTTTGGTGGTGGGTATTTATTTATCACTGGATAATGGGTATTGAATGTGTTTATGTAATGTGAACTACCACTCGCATGTCATACCTGTTCTTATTTTCTTTCTTATGTTATTCTTTGATACCGCTGTATCTGTGTTATTTGCACTGCATTTCTCTCATGAGCTGACACTTGTAATTTCATTTAGGCTGCACTTGTGTCACCCTAAACGATAATAAAGTTTCTTTGAATCTTTGAATCTTGAATCTACTTCACATGGCTGGAAAGTCTCTTCCAGAGAAGGAGTAGTCTCCAGGATGCATACCTGTCTCTCCAGCATGACTTATTTATATCACAGTCAAGGATTAACTCTTTAGAGTGGGTAATTTTGGTGCTGTTTGCTGTGTGGATATGTAGGAGTTCCAAAAAAGTGGGGTCTTATAATGCCTTGTATGCCAGGCATAGATCTCCCATCAACAGTAGGGGAAAGAATAAAAGGATAGGGCCTTGAGATAGTCTGCATAGAACATATTACTTACGGTCTGTATTCATTCAGTAAGGAACCTCTGTAAATGTTCCAATTGTTGGATATGCCTGGTTAGGTACATACTAAAGAGGGCATTGTACTCAATGATAGGTCTGACGAATGCCAGATACAGTGGAACAATGACTTCCTTGGACCTAGATGCCATACCTTTGTTTATAAGTTGCATAACATAGAATGATTTCTTTACTACTCTAGACACATGATGGTCAAACACTAGGTTACTGTCTTATGTGTGTCTCCAAGTCCCTGACTTCTGTATCAACCCTTAGGGGGGTGTTGTCAACATGATACTTACTGGGGGTTGATGACATTCAAAATGATACTATTATGCATTTCTTGGCATTTAGTTTTACATGGCTCTGACACCAATTACTTGTCTGTCTCAGCCCTTCCTGGAGAACAGTTGTGTCTGTGGGGATTCAATGACAGCTCCTAATTTGCAGTCATCTGCAAATTTAATCAGTTAGAGGCCATTAATATTTGCCTTGACTTTAGAGAAGTAAATGCCAAAAAGGAGCAGTCCTATGACCAATCCCTGAAGGACTCCACTTGTGGCTGGCCTCTTTGTAGTGGTGGACTCCTCAGTTCTAGTTTTCTGGGTCATGTCTTTGAGCCATCTGACTATCCACCAGGTGACATAAGTGTTTGTCCCTAACCTCTTGAGTTTGTCAACAATGCCGAGTGAGGTATTGTATCAAATGCCTTAGCCAGGTCAAAGTAGGCAGTGTGAACCATTTTGCCCTCATTCATTGCTTTGGTGACCTTTTCAAAGACATCCACCAGGTTGAGCAGGCATGACCTGCCCTTGACAAAACCAAACTGGGTTGAGTCCAGTGTCTGGAGGATTCCTATGTCATTATTGATCATTTTCATGATAATTCTTTCCATGGCTTTGCATATCAGACTAGTGACACTTATGGGTCTGTAGTATCCAGGATCTGTAGATGGCCCACCTTTGTGCAGGGGGATGATTGTTTCTGTTCTCCATTCATGAAGCATGAAGCCTACTTGGAGGCCGCAGTTAAACTGCAGTTCCAGAAGGCCTGATAGGTCATGTTTCATGCTATTTAGAAGGCATTCTGGCATACTGTCTGGGCCCATTGATGCAGTGTTCTTGGCCTTAGAAAGCGTTAAGGATGTGCTCCCTAGTGATAGCAAGGGGAGTTATATTTGATGATATTTCCTAAGGGAAGTTTGAGGTGGAGAGAGAGGTAAAGTTGGAGCTGAATTTGTCATTCCGTAGCTTTGCTATATCTTCTGGCTCAGTGTGAGTGGCTCCATTAACAATGACCTCTGCACCCAACTGTGTATTGCCTTTGGGGTTGCGGACACATCTAAAGAATGTCTTGTGGTTGTCCTTGGCTTAGGAGGCCAAAATTACCTCAAATTTGGCTTTGTTAGGCTTTATTTGTCCACTGAGTTGTTTGTTGAGTTTATTGAGAGTGCCTTTATCCTGCTTGGTGCTGCACCTCCTAATTTTTGGAATGATTTTCTTCCTTCTGTTATACAGCCTATTGATGCTGTGATTCCGCAAGGCTGGCTTGTTTTTTGAGTTACTGCTGTACTTCTTCCTGGTGGGCTCAGCTGCCTCTATGCAGCTATTAACATGCTTGTATAGGGTTTCTGTGAACAGTTCCATATAAGCAGCAGTGTTCTCAGTGTTTATGGGGGGTTTTGAATTTTGCCAGGTTATCACTTAAAAGTAGGAAGTTAGCCTTGGAGTAGTTTCTGAATATTACAGGGTTAGCTGGGGTTACAAGTTTTATTTTTACTTCAAAGGAGACTGTTTTGTGGTCTAACCTTACCAGAGCAGACATTACACTAGTGGGTGTGAAGCACCCTCCCATATTAGTGAGGACCAGTTCCAATGTGGTTGTGTGCATGGTTGGTGTATTGACAATCTAGTCCATGGAGTTTATGTAAACAAAACCCAGGAATCTCTGTGCCCATATGTTTGGTGTCATATATGATTCCCAGTTAATAGTGTGGTAATTAAAGTCACCCATGAATATTGTATTGGGTTGGATTGTGAGTGTTTCCAATAATTTTAAATACATGATATGGATTTCCTGAGCCATAGAGAGAGACCTATAGTTTGCAAGGAAATAGTATGGGATTTTTCCTATGGCGATTTAAACATGGAGAAGTTCAAGTGCATCATCCTGCTTGACTAGTCTTGAGCTATATTTATTTTTGATGTAAATGAGACAACTCCACCTTTAGCCCCCGACAGTGTAGCAGCTGATCTAAATGTCTGGAAGGCATTATAACCTTGCATTGTTGGTGTGATCTCCGTGGCTTTAACCCATGTCTCAGTGACTGCACAGACATTAGCGTTGTCTAGGGTAGAGAGCTTCTAGGGAGTTGAGTTGTTTTTTTTTTATAATCCTGGCATTGAGCAGTAATATCTTTAGATTTTCTTGGTTTTTATTTGCTATATTGGAAGTGCATTCAGTTTGGCATTGGCTTAAAAAGGCACTATGGGGGAAGACAATGTTTTAGCTAATATTCGAAAGCCTGCAGGAGAGACATGCAGACCATCCCTGGCAAAGCAGCATGGTTTGTTGACCATCTTATTCCATGCTGAGAAATATTACACCCCCTTAGAATGACACCAAAATCTAAGCTAATTATTAAAGTCAGTCATCTTTTGTTCGTATTGTGGCATCATCCTTGTAGAAGGTAAAATGCTGCTCAGTGGTAGGCTCATACCAGACTGAGACACATATTCCTTGAGCTCCATAATGTCATTCTTCATATAGTCTCGGTAGGTATGTCTCAGGTCATTTACATCCACATGGACTATGGCTGTGTCATGCTGGTACCTGTGGTCCAAAGACCCAAGTGCATGTGTAATCTGGCCCTTGATAAGCAACTGACTATGAATTTCTCCTTACTTAACCTAGTAAGAAGGACTTCAGTGTGTCTCACAATGGAGTCTTTAATGACCAGAATGCTGGATTGTGTGATGGCTTGCCTTATGGGGTTAGAATTAGGGGGCTCCATAAGATAAGGCTGTATGTGTTGATGTGATGTTGCTTTGGATGAGTGCATTCTGTGCTGCTGAGGGTATTTGGTATGTGTACTTTGGGGGTTCGGAATGTTACATTTAAGTGCCTCAGCATAAGTGGGTCTATGTTTCTGCTTTGAATTGTGTGTGATTGGTGCAGCATGTATACTACTGACAACCTTATTTACATTAGGAGTGCTTTTATGTGAGAACTTTGTCTTCAGTAACATTGTGTAAATATATCTCTCACACATCATATCAGTTTGTTTGAGAATTAACTGGCTGCCATTAAATATGAGGCAATTTCTACATTGACTCAGGAGACCCATATTCACCATGTTGGTAATGGAGATAGTGGGCAAGTTCATATCCATTTCAGCAGACCCTTTTTTATTGATTAGACAGATGGAGTGAGAATATTAAGTAATAGGTTCATAGGTTGGTACTAGGCTATCAGCCCTAGGGCCTGTACAAGCTTAGCCATAACAATTCCCTGGCTATGTATTAGGAGTATCTGGTTTGCAACTCTGGAGGCAATGCAACCTAGTTGTGCTGTGTGAAACTAGGTAGTGGTAACATTTCAATGGTACTTTTACAGGACAAATGTCAGCTCAAGGTGTCTGCTTCTATACATGGCATTGCCAAACACTTGAGGGGAAACTAATAAGTACACCCTGATGATTTAGGGGTGAAGTATTAAGGCAGGTATTCTGGAGTTAGGTTAGACACCAGGAACTCAAGCAGTGTTTACTAAAAAGAAAGAATTAGCTTGTCAAGAATGATGAAAAGAAGGAGTCACCTGAATGATTACTGCCTGACTTCTTCTAGTGTTGGTCTTATCTCAGCTTCACTCTGCCGGGATACAATGCTCCTTTGCATCCTCTCATATCAGAAGCAAAACATTAGCCCTAATCCTAAAATGAGAAGCAGGCCACAGGCTTTTTGGTAATCCACATTCTTGTCTCAGATGATGCAATGGTCAGTAGGCTTTTTGCAGCCTTTTCCTGGTAGATACCTTGAATAGCAATCAGACCAATCAGGAAGGTCAAACATAGACACTCATTGTCCAATCAGAAACAATCAGGAACCAATGCACTCTGCTCCTTTTCTCACCAGGAACAAAATATAAGCACACATTCCAAGCTGGCACCCATGAAGCAGTTATTAGCCTTTCCAGTGATTGGCAGTTACTGATAAATAATGTCACTATGCGCCTTCTCTCACCAAGAATAAAACAGAAACATTAAATCCAAGACAGCTGTTGAGAGGGATAATGCTGGCTCTCCAGTAATTGGTGGTCTTGGAGAAGATGTTGCAGTTTAATATCCTAAGAGGTGCAGTGTGCACTAAGCAGTCAGATATGAAAGAGGGGGAATAGACTGAAGAGGGGGCACTTTGTATTCTGGCTCTAAGGAATGCAGTGGGATGGCCAATAAATTTAAATAGCTGAAAGAGAGTTATTTTACAAAATGATAATTTTGTGTTTACTCACAATAGCCAGTGAAAGAGGAGTGGACAGGAGATATGTGGTCAAACTAAACTAAGAAGCAGACAGTTAGAAAGACAGTTGGGTTTAGAAACACAACAGCAGCAGGGTGGGAGAGTGGGGAAATAATTTCTGTGTGACTCACAAGAGACACAGCTGTGGTCTCTTTTCTAGTTTAAATATGCGATTAAAATCAGAATAAAAGTAAAACACAGTGTAAAGAAAATAAATCACAATATACAAAACAGAAGAAGGCAATGAAGTGATACAAAATACTAGAAAGCAAAAGCAAACTAACCTTTCCTTACATGGAAATGCATATTACACTGATATTGCTGCTCAGCATTGTGCAGCTAAATACAGCTGCAGTTACATGAACCATAGGTTCATAGGTTCATAGGTTGGAACTAGGCTATCGGCCCTAGGGCCTATACAAGCCTAGCCATAACAATTCCCTGGATATTTCTTCCCACTATATTTACTTCCCTGGACCCCTGTCTAGCAGGGCGACTAACATGATCCCTGGAGTGAATTTCCTATCTCCCATCCAATCGTCCAGATTCCTTTCGAAGAGGGCCAAGGAGGCACTCTGCTTGACATGTATGGACAGTCTATTTCAGAGCATGGGGAGTCTCTGGGTCAGGAACCTATCCCTCCAGCATGTTTTGTTCATTGTGATGACAAGGTTTAGATCCCTGGAGCGTGTGGCTCTGAGGGATTGGGATTTCTTTAAGTGGAGCATGTCCAACAGCTCTGGGTTTGACATGGCCTTGTATGTTACGCAGAGATTGCCACTGAGTAGACAATATGCCACAGAGTATAGCTGGAGTTTTTTTAGATGGTCAGCATAGGGCATCTGCTTTAGGCCTATGATTCTTTTAGTGAGGTATTTCTGTGGCCTTTGCAGCTATTGAAGATGTCTTGTGAGGTACATACCAAACGGGGTGTTGTACTCTATAATGAGTCTAATGAGGGATGAGTACAGTGGGACAATGACCTCCTTTTTTCTGGATGAAAAGCCCTTAGTGATGAGGTGTGCCACATAGAAGGATTTCCTAACTGTTGTGGTGATGTGGTTATTGAGGGTGAGACCACTGTCCACCTGTGTCCCCAAGTCTCTCACCACAATTTCAGTGTTTAGTGTACTGCCACCTATGTGGTAATTCATGGGTACATGTTTTTTCCCAAAGAGGATAACTAAACATTTTTTGGCATTAAGCTAGAGCCCATGGCTTTGGCACCAAGCACATGTTTCTGGAAGGCCCTTTTTGTAGAATATCCACATCATTTGTGGATTCAATAATGGTTCCCAGTTTGCAGTCATCTGCAAACTTTGTTAGCCAGAGTCCCTTAGTGTTGTAGATGCCAAACAAGAGCGGTCCCAGGACTGAACCCTGAGGTACTCCACTTGTCACTTGTCTGGAGCTGGATTTGGAGTCAGCTACTTTTACAGTCTGGGTTCTGTCAGTAAGCCAGTTGGCAGCCCATCGAGTGATGTAGGGATTTATGCCCAGCTTAGAAGGTTTATCTATGATTTTAGAGTGAGGGGATAGTTTCAAAGGCCTTGGTGAGGTCCAGACAGGCTGTGTGGATCACTTTACCCTCGTCCTCAGCTCTGGAGACTGATTCGAAGAAGTCAATCAGGTTCAGGAGACAAGATTGGCCCTTCACGAACCCAAACCATCAGGGTCATAGTTTTGGTTTTGGTATTGTTAATCAACAATGCTGGCAGCATAATTTTTCATTTCTCATACATGCTGCACTCTGTACGTTTGTCAATTGTCTTTTAAGCTGAAGACCTTAATTTACATACCTACTGCATACCTGAGGTATACTTGATGTATTTAGTACAGTATGCCTGCATTAAGGGTCTGAGGGAATTTATGAACTGTGTAGAGCATGGTGTATGTGTTTTACCTCTTACCACCCCTGCACAGCTGAGGACCATGCTTAGGAGTGGTATTCACTGTACCCAGACAGCTCAATGATAATTAGCACAAACTCACTTCAAGAAGGGACTTTTTAAAGCAGTTTGCTAATTAATTTGTTACTACATTAACTGAACTTATAAAATGATTGTGCCTACAGTGTTTTGCAACTGCCCAGGATTTTGTTTTAAATTTATAGATTTAACCTTATTCATCTCTTTACTTTATCTAGCATTCATCCTGCAACCTTGCCAGTTCTCGAAATATGTACAGTAGCATATTTAATGCAACCATTATATGAGTACCAGTAAAGCCCTATGACCTAATTCATATCACTTGCGACCTGTATATAGCTGCAAATAATCTTAAATGAAACCGTACATGTCAACATTGTACCATAAGGATATTTTAGGAATATATTTTTAAATGTTACTGCATTTGGAAATATTAGCTGTCATTGTTATAAATGAGTGTTGCCCAGTGTTTCTTGATTTGTTTAAGTGTCTTAGATTTATTAGTGGATTTCTTCTCTCTGGGTTTTCTTTCTAGGTGCATCTTGCAGTGTAGGCACCAACCTGGTTACCAGATATTGTGAATGATAAATATAAAAATAAACAAAGCTTTCTTTGATGCCATAACCTGTAATATCCTGTACTGCTTCTGAGCAATATGTAAGCTAGGCTTATAGAACTATAAGAAAGTCACAGCTAGAAAATATTAGTGTCCATGTGATCAGCTTCCAGTAACTATGTTGTCCTAATTTGAGTTTATTAGCTTTACAGAACCTGAAGGCTTCATCTCAGTAATTTGTGTACTGACCATAATATGTAACAGTTGCGCATTTTGGTTACATTAACGTGACTGTGACTTGGAAGGATTTCAAAGTTTTCACTTGTTCCACTTAGTGAAATTAGGTAGTGATACACTAGATGTAGAACTCTGTGTACAAAAACATTTTTTTTCAAAATGTGATTTACTGCACATACTAAAAGAACTACAGAGTGCAATGTACCCCATACAGTGAAACAAGAGACAAGTGTGTAAGGGTGTAGCTATAAAAATGTAAGGGTATCAGGTGTTTATAATTACAATGCAATTTACAGCAGATCTTGCTTAACAGTAAGTTAACTATGGCTGCCACCTGATATGCAGTTACCTCTGAAAGAAGCTGGAAGTAATAAAATTAAACTAACAACAAACAAATTCCATTTGGTCATTTGTTTTTAATTTCCTTTTAGTACATGCATCCAGATGACTGCTCTATTTATTTACAAAATTTAACATTCTGAATAATTCATATATCTCTTTTAGGTTTTAGTATTTTCCAATATAAATTTTATATAGTATGATGTTGAGATTATTTTCCTATGTAATGTCAACAATCAGCCAAAAAGCATTTCCCTTTCCTGATTTTTCAATGTTATCTACTAATTTAATCCTACTTTGAAAATGATATCAGAAATCCTGGAATAGAAGTTAAACTAAAAAGATAGATTCCTTTAGGAGCCCTTGGGTGCACTCTAATCATACTCTCAACTGTACAGATTTTCGCAGAATGTCCATATTTTTGCCACATATTTTGGTCCGTTTTTCATAAAATTGTGGTTTTCTGGCAAATGAGTGGCAAATCATTAAAGACTGAATTTAGAAAATAATGATAGACATTTGAGTTTCAGACTTTTTACCCTTCAGGTGTGTCATGCTGATGCAAACCCATTATTCTATCAGCTTTCTAACTTTGTAAGAACAATTTTTAAAAATTGTCCCTATTTTTGGGCCTTTGTCCCACTTTTATTCATGGCTTTGTCCATATTTATTGCTCTAAGAGGTTGAGAGGTATGACTCTAATACAATCATACTTATATGTAGAATTCAATGTCTATATTTAAAGAATGCATGGCTGTTAATATGTCTTTCATCATATGCACTAAGACAAAAACTCTTGCACAGAAAACATTTAACAGTCCACTACTATTTATCTTTCTATCTCTATATCTAACTATCTCTCTCTCTCTCTATCTATCTGTCTATCTATCTATCTGTCTATCCACACACTCCGTGCCAATGTGTGAGGGGACAGTTTGGATTCTGCGGTTCCTAGCATTCATTCATGGGGCCAACCAGTACATTTTGGCAGTATGTCTATTATGTCTAAATACATACTTATTTATTGCACATATGGAGCAGTGGAGGCTTTTAGTGTGCAACATCTTTAGCTTTAGGCCAGGGAATCCTATAACTTAAAGCATATAGCTCAGGGTAGGCAATTACTATTTCATGCCTTAGTCATGTAAGTTGGAAGAATGGATTATCATAGATATATGAACATCTTTGTTGCATTTCTATACTTGAGCATCACTAATCTTTCTTTATCTCTAAACACTGTGAACAATTGGGAGACAAAAAATCGCACAGAAGGCAAATACAGCTCAATGGTGAGTAAGTGGAGGATCTGGAAAGATACAGATAACACAATGAGCAGAGAAATAGGTAGTTCTGTGTTTGAGTTCAGTGCAGTAACAGAAGAAGAAGACAGACTTCAAACTACCTGTAGCCCAGGCAGCCACCCAAGAGAAAATTATCCTAATATAATTGTTTCAATGCATTAATTTTTTTCACTGCATTTCTGTCTATTGCTCCCTTTATTTTCTGCTATACTGTCTACTTTGTAAATATACTTAACTTTAAGTTTGGTTGTAATGTGTTGAAGGTCATCAAGTTACACAGCATAGATTGTAATACTGCTTTAGCATACCTCTCACCTTATTTACTCAAGAATTCTGGACAAAAACAAAAATAATGATAAAACATTCAAAACTGGGGTCAGTTTTTAAATGTTATTCTAATCGACGTAAAATGTTAGTAAAATAAAAAGCATTGAAACATAATGTCTGGCATTGCACTGATTGACTGTAATCCTCAGTGATTGACCAGAATACCAATAATTTGTGAGGAAAATGGCAAAGATGTGAAGAAAAACCAGGGACATTCTGTAAAATCAGGGACAATTGATAGGTATGTATCTTACCACTACTATTAAGTATCTACAGTACAACACTGTGTAAATTGCGTTTGACTTGGTATTGTTATTGGATATATTAGATGCACAAGACAGTATGTAAACTTTGAACACTAGAAATGATCTTAAAGACTGGGACTTTGGAAACAGACTGCATTGCCCAACCTCTCTTCCCTCCACTCCACTCCACTCTAATGCAGAAGTGATATATAGGTGAGGCCCATAGACTGCAGTAAGAGTTTAGACAGAGGTAGGGATCAAACATGAGTCATAACCATGGGATGTCAGGCTTCTGGAGGGTAGAGTGTAGTCAAGAAATGGAAGTCAGGATGAGGTAATACAAAGATATTCATGGTGGTCAGCTCTCTTTGTCCAATAACCAATAAGCAGTGTGTCACTTGTGTCAGCGATTTGGTTCATAGGTTCATAGGTGTGTATTAGGCTAATGGCCCTGGAGCCTTTACAAGCCTAGCCCATAGGATTACCCTGGCATTGTGCCACCCGACTTTAGTTCCCACTGTCTCTGTCGAGTAGAGCCACTGGAGTGATCCCCGGGGTGAATTGTCTATTGCCCATCCACTCATCAAGATTTCTGTTGAAGAGGGCCAGTGAGATGCTCTGTTTGACATGTTTGGGAAGTCTATTCCATAGCATGGGCAGTCTCTGGGTTATGAACCTGTCCCTTCAGCGCATTCTGTTGATTGTGGTAATAAGGTTGAGGTCTCTGGAGCGTGTAGTGTGAATGGATTGGGATTTCTTTAGATGTAGCATTTCTAACAGAGCTGGGTCAGACATGGCTTTGTAAGTCAAGCAGAGATTGCCTCTAAGTAGGTGATATGAGACAGAGAATAGTTGGAGTTTTTTGAGTCTGTCCATATAAGACAAGTGTTTAAGGCCTAGGATCCTTTTTGTGAGGTACTTTTGCAGCCTCTCCAATTGTTGTAGGTCTCTAGTGAGGTACATGCCAAATGGGGCATTGTACTCGATGATTGGCCTAATGAGGGAAGAGTAGAGGGAGACAAAGACCTCTTTCTTCCTGGATGCAAAACCCTTAGTAATGAGATGTACCACATAGAAGGACTTTCTGACCACAGTGGCAATGTGGTGGTCAAAAGAGAGGTTGCTGTCAACCTGTGTTCCCAGATCTCTTATAACACCTCCTGTGTTCAGTGGACTACCATTGATGTAATTCATGGGAACTGGGTTTTTCCCAAAGGGGATGACGACACATTTTTTTGGCATTGAGCTTAAGGCCATGGTTCTGACAACAGTTGTTGGTCACAGTGAGGCCTTTCTGTAGGATGTCAACATCACTGGGGAGTTAATAATAGCTCCCAACTTGCAATTGTCTGTGAACTTTGTCAGCCAGAGTCCCCTTCTGTTGGTCTGGACTTCAGAGAAGTAGATACCAAAGAGGAGAGGACTCAGGACCAAATCCTGTTGGACTCCACTCGTGACTGGTCGATAGTCTTATTTGGAGTCAGCTACTTTCACACTGCGGGTTCTATCTGTGAGTCAGTTTGCAACCCACCTAGAGATATAGGGGATGATGCCTAGCTTAGTGAGTTTTTCTATGATTCCTGAGTGGGGAAAGGTATCAAAGACCTTGGCCAGATCAAGGTAGGCTGTAGCCTTGCCTTAATCCACAGCTCTGGTAACTGACTCAAAAAAGTCAACCAAGTTGAGCAGGCATGATCTACCCTTCACAAAACCAAACTGTGTGGGATCCAGAGTTTGGAGATTCCCTATATCCTTGTTTATTAGGTTCATGATGATGCATTCCATAGCTTTGCATATCAGACTTGTCAGGCTAATGGGGCGATAGTTCCCAGGGTCTGTAGTCTCTTCTCCTTTGTGGAGAGGGATGACTGTAGCAGTGCGCCATTCAGTAGGGATAAAGCCTGAGGTAAGGCTGTGATTGAACAGGGCACACAGGTGAGGTGCCAGTTCACTCTGTAGTTGATGTAGAACACAGACAGGGATATTCTCAGGTCCCATAGAAGCTGTATTCTTGGCCTTGGACAGTGTTGTTTTAACCTGTGTAGCAGTAATACTGGGTGTCCGGCAATCTACTCATATTGTGATTGGTCCTTTGAGGGGTAAAGTTGGCACTGAATTTGTCGGCCAGTATATTGACAATATCTGTTGGCTTGGTATATTATATATATTATGTAGTAGCTCAGAGCAAATCTGGGTTTTGCCATGGAGATTCTTTACATAACTATAGAAAGTCTTGTGGTTGTCTTTACTATCTGCTGCAATTCTGTTTTCATAGGTTCATAGGTTAGGTTCATAGGTTTATTTAGGCTATCTGGGCATTTACAAGCCTAGGGAACTATACCCATTATTTTGCTGTGCCTCTGTCGAGCAGTGACACTGAGGTAATCCCTGGGGTATATCTGCGATCTCCCATCCATTGGTCAAGATTTCTCTTGAACAAGGCCAGCGAGGTGCTCTGCCTCACATGTACCGGGATTTTGTTCCACAGCATAGGAGTCTTTGAATCTATCCCTCCAGCACGTCCTATTAATAGGGTTTAAGTCTCCCGCCCTTGTGGCTCTGATGGATCTAGATTTTGAGGTGAAGCATATTCATCAAATGTGGGTTTGACATGGCCTTGTATGTTAGGCAAGGTCACCTCTGACTGAATAGAGCTGGAGTTCTTTCAGTTTTTGAGACCCTTTATCCTTTTGGTGAGGAACTTTGTGGCCTCTCCAGCTGCTGCAGGTGTCGGGTCAGATACATCCCAAATGGGGCATTGTACTCAATCATTGGTCTGATGAGTGATGAGTAAAGGGAGACTATGACCTCCCTTGATCTCAGATGATCCCTTCATGATAAGGTGGGCAATGTAGAAAGTCTTCCTAACTACTTTAGCTACATGGGTGTCGAATGACAGACTACTATCAACCTGGGTCCCCAGGTCCCTGATAACTTCTTCTGTGCTCAGTGGATTGCCACCTATTTGGTAGCTAGGGGTAACCTTGTTTTTCCCAAAGGGTATGACTATGCATTTTTGGCATTTAACTTCAGGCTCTGGCACCAGTTATCCGCTTCTGTGAGACCCTTCTGAGGAGATAGCTGTGTCCAGATGTTTTTTTATATGGCCCAGTTTGCAGTCATCTGCAAACTTTGTCAGCTATAACCCTCCTGTGTTTGCTTGAAGTAGATGCCAAACAAGAGTGGGCCCAGGACTGAGCCCTGTGGGACACCACTTGTGACAGGTTTTGAGTCTGACATGGCGCCAGCAACTCTGACCCTGTGGGTTCTGTCACTCAGCCAGTTTGCAACCCATCTTGTGATGTATGGGTTAACATTTTAAGCTTTGAGTGGGTTCTGTCACTCAGCCAGTTTGCAACCCATCTTGTGATGTGTATGGGTTAACATTTATGAGTTTTCAATGATACCGGTAGGCTGTATGGACTGCCAGAAGTCAACCAAGTTTAAAGGCATGATCTGACAAAGCCAAACTAAAGTCTGCTGTCAGGCTAATGGGCCAGAGGTAAGACTTTGATTAAACAGCCACAGCCGGGACACCATCAGGTCCCATGGATGCTGTGTTTTTTTTTGAGAGAGCAGTTCTCACTTGGACTGAACCTGTCAGCCAGTATGTTGGCAATGTCTGTAGGATCAGTAATCTTCACATCATTTTGAACTAGTTCTGAGCATATCTGGGAGTTTGGTGTCTAACATAGCTAAAGAAGGCCTTATGATTGTCTTTTGAGTCTTTAGTTAGTTTTACTTATAGTGATCAAGGGTGTCTTACCTTTTAGGATTTTGCTGTATCTTTTATTGTAGAGTTTGTTTATGGCTGGGGTCCACCAGACTGGGCGCTTGCTTTGGTACTAAGAGTCTTTGTTTTGTTTGGGATTGCCTTATCCATGCAGGGGGCCTTAAAAGGAGACCACACTTCTTCTTTAGTGTGGTGTCGTGTTTTTTGAGAAGTTCTTTACTGTGGTCTTTTTAGTGGGATGAGGACCTCCAGTGATCTGATCTCACCAGTGATGTTCCCAGTCTATATTAGGGTAAAGAAGTCACCTAGTATGATGGTGTTTGGTGATACATTGCACCTGGAACCAGTCTTGAGGTGTGGGTGTCCTTAATGAATATGGATACCCCCCCTCCTTTCCTTTCATAGACCCTTTATCCTTTTGGCCCCAAAAGTTCCTCACCAAAAGGATAAAGGGTCTCAAAAATATGTCTTATGCTGCCCGACTGAAAGAACTCCAGCTCTATTCAGTCTCATACCGCTTGCTCAGAGGTGACCTGTGCCTGACATATAAGGCCATGTCAAACCCTGATTTGATGAATATGCTTCACCTCAAAAAATCTAGATCCCTCAGAACCACAAGGGCGGGAGACTTAAACCTTGACACGGTTATTAATAGAACGTGCTGGAGGGACAGATTCATCACCCAGAGACTCCCTATGCTGTGGAACAAAATCCCGGTACATGTGAGGCAGAGCACCTCGCTGGCCTTGTTCAAGAGGAATCTTGACCAATGGATGGGGGATCGCAGATATACCCCAGGGATTACTTCAGTGTCACTGCTTGACAGAGGCACAGCAAAATAATAGGCATAGTTTTATTCAAACTAAAGGGGTGGCAAAAGCCAAATAACTATGGGCTAGGCTTATAAATGCCCTTGGGCAGATAGCCTAGTATGAACCTATGAACCTATGAACCTATAGCTAGCTTTAGAGGATTTGATGAGGGATCTCAACTTTTTGTTGAGGCTGATAAGGGAGTTTTTCCAGTCTTGGGACTTCACCTTATTGTGCATCAGTTTCCTCCTTCTGTTGTAGAGTTTGTTTATGGCAGGGGACCACCAGATTGGCTTCCTTTTTTTGGAGGGCAGCATTTTGGTTCTATTGGGTATGGCGAGATCCATGCATTTGTGTACATGTTTGTACAGTGCATTGGTGTATGATTCGGCAGTCATGCAACTATTCTCTATTTGCATGGGTGCTGTGAAGTTAGCCACCTCTGTTTTTAGGAGATCAAAGTTAGCTTTGGAGAAGTTTTTCATGGTGGTTACCTTTGCAGGGGGTGGGGGGTGGGAGGGATGTGGATTTCCAAGGTGATTAGTTTGTAGTCGGATCTAACCAGGGAAAAGTTGACTATTGGTGTAGAGCAATGGTTGCCCATATTAGTAATGACCAGGTCAAGGATGTTGCTACCTCTAGTGGGGTTAACAATGAGCTGGTCCAGGGCATTGGAATTAATGAATTCTGGGAAATGTTGGGCAAGTGTATTGGTACATGAGTAGTTTTCCCAGTTAATGTAAAGGTAGTTGATGTTCCCCAGAATGAGAATGCCAGGTTGGACCCTAATATTCTCCAGGGTGCTTAGGAGCATAGATTGTGAGTCTTGAGACATGGTTGGGGACCTATAGCAGGCTATGATCTGAATCGCTGTCTTACCCAATATTAGCTGCACCTGAAGTATCTCTGATGTGTTATGTTGGGCCACCAGTCTGGAGGTGTGCACATCATTTATGAATATAGAAACGCCACTGCCTTTGGAGCTTCAGTTCAGGTTCTGAGGCTGAAAGGTATGGAATGAGTTATAACCTGTTAGTGCAGGGGTGCTTTCTGCTGCCTTGAACCAGGTCTCTATTACATCACAAATGTCGATGTTCTCCATTTTAAGGAGTGCCTCGAGCGAGTGCATTTTGAGATTTAGACTTCTAGCATTGAGCAGCATGACCCTCAGATTGCATTTGTTTGTGGCTGGTACAGTGGTAATTTGGTCTTTGGAACACCACCTAAAAAAGGTGGCAAAGCCTTGGCCAGTACCCAGAAGCCCAGAGGGTAACAGATGCAGGCCATCTCTGGCAAAGCATCGAGGTCTGTCATTTATGTCATCCCAGGCAGACAGGTACTGGATCCCCTTAGAATGACACCAAAAACTTAGCCAATTGTTGAAATCAATAATTTTCTGCTTGTACTGTGGTATAATTCTGGGTGATGGTAGGATGCTGCTCAGAGCTAGGGTCATACCCACCTGGGCTATATAATCCGAGAGCTCCTCCATGTCTCTTTTCATGTAATCCAGGGAGGTACATCTCAGGTCATTCACACCCACTTGTACAATGACAGAGTCATATTTGTGCTTGCTGTTGAGGTACCTGAGTGCAGGCATATATGGCGGATCCTGGCACCTGACAGGCAGCTGACTGTTACTGTCTCCTTATTCAGCCTAGTAAGTGGGACATCAATGTGCCTCACTATCGAGTCACCTATGACTAGTGTGTTGGGCATGCTGTTTTGCCTTCGTGGCTTTGGTTGAGTGGCACACTGTTTAGGAGAGTTATGTGTCTCATGATTAGTATTGTGTTGTGGTGATCGAGTGCATTTCTGCCTTGGAGGTCTCTGCTGTTTGGGTAGATTTTTATTGAGAGCCTCCATGAAGGTGGGTGTCTGGTTTGTGTTTTTATGTGAAAGCAGTGCTGGTGTGTGTTCTAGAGGGCTATGTGTTACATGTGGTGTCGTGCAAGTGTTGAACTTCTCTTCTTAAGTGAGTGGCTTTCAATTTGGACATATAAGTGCATCTCTCTCAAGTCTGAGTGTTGGGAGGTAAGAGGAGAAGGTTGTCGGTGTACATGAGGCAGTTGCTACATTACCTCAGGATGCTCAAGTTCACCAGGTTAATAGGAGAAAGCACAGGGAACTAACCTTTAGATATGCCTGGAGGGGTGGGCATAAATAATAAGTACTGGAGCTGTTTCCTTGTAGAACATTTAGTGCTGGTAGCACTTCTGTGTGCTACAATAATTGCTACAAGAAGTCTGGTAAAGTGCTAGACTAATAAGCTAGTAAAAGTGCAGGAGAGGAGAGAACTAGCAGATCTAAGGGAAAAATTGAAGACCAGACTTTGGCACTGCTCAGAAGCTTACAAACAGTCCTGGATACAGAAAATTTGTATCTGAACTAGACTAGTTGAAACAAGCGCAAATGTGGGCTTTTAAACCAGAAAGTTGAAAGAGATGGAAAAACTGTCCAAATGGCCAATAAACTACAATTTCTGGGCCAGAAACCACTCCCCTTGTGGTTGATAGGATACCTAGTGCTTACCTCTCCCACTGATAAGCTGGAAGGCTTCCCTCTAAGACAGAAAGGTTTGGGGGGCTCAGAAGCTTACATACAGTCCTGGATACAGCAAATTTGTATCTGGACTAGACTAGTTACAGGAAAGGCAGGAAAAGCGCAAACACAGGCTTTTAGACCAGAAAGTTGAAATAGATGGAAAAACTGCCCAAACGGCCAATAAACTACAATTTCTGGGCAAGAAAACACTCCTCTTATAGTAGATAGGCTACCTAGTGTTTACCACTCCCACTGACAAACTAGTAGGCTTCCCTCTGACACAGAAAGGCTTGGGGGAGGCTCAGAAGCTTACAAACAGTCCTGGATACAGCAAATATGTATCTGGTTTAGACTAGTTACAGGAAAAGTGGGAAACAAGTGCAAATGTGGGCTTTTAAAGCAGAAAGTTGAAAGAGATGGAAAAAACTGCCCAAACAGCCAATAAACTACAATTTCTGAGCCGGAAACCACTCCTCTTGTGGTAGATAGGCTACCTAGTGCTTACCACTCCCACTGATAAGCTAGAAGGCTTCCCTCCAATACAGAAAGACTTGGGTGGGGGGCTCAGAAGCTTACAAACAGTCCTGGATACAGCAAATCTGTATCTGGACTAGACTAGTTACAGGAAAGGTGGAAAACAAGTGCAATAGTGGGCTTTGAAACCAGAAAATTGAAAGAGATGGAAAAACTGCCCAAACATCCAATAAACTACAATTTCTGGGCCAGAAACCACTCTTGTGGTAGACAGGCTACCTAGTGCTTACCACTCCCACTGATAAACTAGAAGGATTCCTTCCAACAGAGAAAGGCTTGGGGGGCTCAAAAGCTTACAAACAGCCCTAGATACAGTAAATCTGTATCTGGACTAGACTAGTTACAGGAAAGGCAGGAAACAAGCTTAGAATTAGGAGCTAAAACTACACTAAAAACAATTCAAGTGATGTGCAAGCTAGCACACTTGAGTGTGTATCAATATTAATGCAAATACAGTTTAAATAAATGCAATTTATTCAAACTGTATTCTTTACTCAATTGGAAAGATACTCGTGAGGGCTAGGTGAGTGTGTTGAGGCCTTTGCTGAATTACATCTAAGGTAAGTTGTGTTTGCAGGTTACTTTTAATAGAGTAAGACTACACTGAATAAATAAGTAATATATGCATTGTTTTAATATTTTGCAATTTAGTTTTACACAGAGAAAGGTAAGGCTTATGGGGAGGTGGTTGGTGATTGGCTCTGTACAGTAATAAAGGTCGATAAGAAAGGAAGTGAATTTATTTAAAAAAGACATAGGGAGGAATTTAATAAAGCCTACATGTGTCTTTTTCCATGTAGGCATTGTGATGTGCTGCTAACATGGGCGCGAACATTTTCAGATTCATTAAGCACTGTTGAGCTGCGCACACTAGCGCACCAACATAGAAACTTCCTTGGCATGCAAATCACCTCATAAGCACGTGAATATCATGCAAATGAGGCAGGTAGAGTGATCCAGCAAGCAGATAGGCAGCTCTGCAGACCCCATGTCAATGTCTGTAGTGTACACAGAAAAATTCCTTGTACAAGACTGTAGACAGACAAAAGGGGCTGTAAAAATGTAGGTAGATAGACAGACATGACATAGCACACAGAGATATGAGCAAAACTATCCTCTGTGTATTCCAAAAGTTACAGTAAATATATTAAAATATTTTTTTAATAATCTTAGCATATTTGTGCTGCATGCCACAGTGCTAAAACATGCCTTATAAAAAAAATGGAAAAATCAAATATTAATATCATCAGACAGAAATGTATTACCGGACTCTGCATGCAGTATCTACAATGGTGCATGGTGCTGTTGCTAATGTGGAAGGGCTTGGAAGTGTGTAGTATCCAGGTTGTGAGCAAAGATCCCTATGCAAATAAGGTAGAGATACTGAGTAGCATAATGGGGTAACAGTGTCAGCATATCCCCTCTGTGTAGGCAGAGATCTGTGTTAGTGTCCACAGAGGAAGAAGCTGACATCAAGAGAGGGTGCTCCAATAACTTCTAAGATGATTGGAGCTTAGCTGCACCTGTTTGTGTGGCACACCACCATACTGAGACTGGAAGTCTGGGGGAGCATGCACTGACGTCTAAGCTTTGTTTACCTATGGGGCACGTGTTTCTTTCTGTTTGTGTGGCACATTGCTGTGCTGAGTGTGAATGTCTGGGGAGGTGTGCACTGACTGCTAAGCAGTGTTTACATATGGGGTGTGCATTTGCACAGTGTGCCACAGTGCTCAGAGTATCTAAAAGAGCAATGATGTATTAATTAACGTTGATTCTTGCTTAACTTCAACTAGGACCATTAAATGATGTCAGTGATATATTAGGCAGGCGCACTGCATCATAGGTAGCCAATCATGCAGGTAGCACCTACAGTGGAGTACTATAAAGTACGCATACATGCTACAATCTGATTTTTTCCCCATACTCTGCACCATTGGAGTACAGACTTGGGAATTTTAACTGACAGAATGCTAGGGGCTGCTACAGGTCTGCTACATTTGTGTGTGGTAGATGCTGAAGTCAGTGCTGCTGTTGCTGCCATTAGGCCTAGGCAGAAAAGGAGGAAAGTGTTCAGGCCCAGTATAACCTCCAGGAGCTACATGAGCTGGAGATTGTAGAGTGGTGCAGGGTGGACAGGGACATACTACAAGAACTCACTGAGCTCTGCCACCCTCAACTCAGGCCCAGAGCCAACAGAGGGGAACCTGTCCCATTGAAAAAAAAGTATGTGTAGCCCTTAAGACAATAGCCACAGGTACCTTCCAAAGACCAACTGGGGACTTGATGGGTTCTCACAGGCATCAGCTTCCAGGGTACTAAACCAGTTCCTGGATGCCATGCTATCACATGCCAGTGATCACATTTCTTTTCCCCTCACCCTTGAGGTGAGGGCCAGCAATATGCAACACTTTTATCATGTAGCACACTACCCTGAGCTACTGAGTGCCATAGATTGCACTTATGTACACATCAAGGCACCACCCTTTGAGGAGGGTAGAATCTATGCCAACTGCAAGGCCAAGTCATGTGCAATGCCCAGGGCATTATCATGAATGTGTGTGCTGGCAGCCATGGCAACTATCATGACTGTCATATCTGGCATGCATTACAGCTTTACCAGATGTTTCCTAGGGGGGACATCCCACATGGCCATTTATTGTGGGATGCTGGCTACGCACTGCAACTGTGGATGATGACACCCATCAGAAATGTACAAACACCCATGGAAGAACTCCATAATGAGGCACACACACAAACTAGGAACACCACAGACCATGTGCTTGGGCTGTTGAAGTCATGGTTCCAGTGCCTCGATATATTTGGTGGAGCCTTGCAATACTCTCCAGCCACATGTGCACATATGTTCACAGTATGTGCCATGCTACACAGTATGATCCTGCAGAAGCAGTTGCAGCAGGATCAACATAGGGAAGGGATACACAGCCCCCCACCAGAGCCTAGGTCACCACAGCCACACTTACAGGAGGACTCAGAGGAGGAGTCCCCTGATGATGTTCCTGTAGGCAGACATAGGCATGTCTTTACACCCTGGCATTGGCTAAGAGACAATGCTTCACACAGGCACAGACAACCTAGAGCCCCAGGGACTGACACCTTACTTCCACTCGCATACATATAATAAAATAGCTGATGCCAGGCAACCCACACAACCTGTGCCTATCCATGTATTGGCTGTGAACCGCTTGCATCACACATCGTCAGCCCTGAACTACAGGTCTGTCAACTGCTGCACTCTCAAGGTAAGTCTCTAATCTATGCACTAATTGTAAGGATTGCTATATCATATGTATGGATCTGATGCTGTTATGCAAGAAAATATAGTGGGCTATTTGGTCAGAGTTAACATCCACATGGGCAACTGATACCCAAACCAATACTATGTGTTCCTTAATTTTCACTAGGCCTCATGGTTGGAATATTTATGACATCAGGTAAGGGAGATGTTAAACAGTGGGCACACATGATATCTGTACTACTGTCTACCAAAGCTGATTATGTCTGTTGTTCCCCGACCCTCAACACAATGGTTTTCCCATATAACTGCTTTAACAGAATATTAGCTATGGTATAGAAGTGGACCAGGCAATCTCAGGGCTGTAACATGAATAGTGCTCACACATTGCATGTCTCTCTTCATGCAGGATAAAAATGTACATATGTATGCAGTTGATGGATAACTCCTCTCTGTTTAATGATCTGTGTGGCTCAGTGGACTAGGGCAGTTAGCATGAGTGATGGTATTGATGGTTCTAATTTGGAATTACTCACATCTTTTGCATGTGAGGTAGTAGTAAGTTGGTGTTTTCACAGAATGTCATACCTCCCAACCTTGTAGTCCAAGAAATCTGCACAAAGCCAAAAAGATTGGGGAGACAAAGGCCCAAACATAGGGACAGAGTTTAAATATTGGTCACATAAACATTGCTGGATGTAAAGGTGTTGCAGTAGTAAATACATTCAGATGGATATAAAGTCTGACACACAATTGTTTGTCTGTACTTAGAATGTATTGATGTCAACATTTAATAAAGCATCAGAAATCCACAAATTTGTGAGGAACATACCAAACATATGAGGCAAAACTCTGGATATTCTGTGAAAATCAGGACAGTTGAGAGGTACGCAGACTGTCAGTCTGTTGGTGGTGTAACATTACCAATCCCAGTCACATATTTAGTACAGCAGACAGCTGGGGAATGCTGTGGAAATTTTGAGTGAAGTACAGTACTGCAGAAACAGGGGCAGATGTTAATGTCTGTAACATACAAAATCGCCAACTGGTATACAGGTAGGTGTGGCCTGGAGTCACATTATAAGTACTGACAGTTCCACTGGGCATGCCCATACACTTAGTAAAATGAGTGCAATTATGTTGGCCCTTCTTTCAAATGACCTATTATGTATAAATGTCTATACATACAGACATATATACATAGACATCTATCAGTATCTGTCTCTCACATGCATAGTATATATATCACTATGTAGTGTCTAACAGATATATATATATATATATATATATATATATATATATATATATATATATATATATATTAAAATGATACATAGACTCTCCCCATATATCTACAGAACACATATACATATCAAACACACATGCAGAACTACATTTATATATACATCCCTGTTATATACAGAAATATGTGTGTGGATGTCTGCATTGTCCGACATGCCCTAATAATGGTGAGTAAACTGCACTATCACATAGCCATAATGTTGCTCAAAGGATTCAAAGTAAGGGCGCAACAGTATATAATCCACTTACCCACAGACCCCTGCTGGATGTCACCATGGAGACAGACACAGGTGAGCAGGTGGTGTAATGTATAATGATGTCAACATACGCATGGACAGAGCACTTTGTCCATGCCCACAGTGTCACCTATCTAACTGCAAGCAGCCACATATGGCCATACTGGTAACTGTACACACATAGCTAGGATCACATCAGTTATCTCACTGCTGGGATGCTAGATGCAGATAACAGTATGAACCTACATCAATCTGCAGGCCACAGATGCTGTTCAACACAAGTCTAGTTTGTGTAATGCACATGTACTGTCCCTGCAGTCACATGTACAACAGACCAAACCTGTAGCATGTGCGATAAGTACTGTGATCTATAGTGAAAAGCCTAGATAAGTAGGGGTTCTAATCTCACTGCAGCCCACTTTGTGTGTGTGTGTGTGTGTGTGTGTGTGTGTGTGTGTGTGTGTGTGTGTGTGTGTGTGTGTGTGTGTGTGTGTGTGAGAGCTATCCACCTGCAATGGTTGTGCATGTTTTGGGCCCGTAGCTTGCTGCTGTCTTCTACACTACCCTATTCTACAGGGCCTGGTGATGTCAGACACCTTAAGACTACCAGCTGATAGTGTAGTGGCAAGAACTAAGCTGTAGTGCGTGTGATAAATACCGTGATCTGTATTGTGCAATAATAAATATGTGGGGGTTCTAATCTCACTCCAGGCTACTTGGTATCTGTATGTGCGTGTGTGTGTATTTGTGTGTGTGTGTGTGTGTGTGTGTGTGTGTGTGTGTGTGTGTGTGTGTGTGTGTGTGTGTGTTTGTGTGTGTGTGTATCCATATGGCATACATATGTCTTTAAAGTAGACATAGGTAGGGTTTTACATCATTGTCTTTGTAGCAGGTGATGTGGCCCCCAAATGACTGACCAAAACAAGGCTTGCTTATATCAATAAGCATTGTATGTTCAAAATTGATAGCACTAGCAGACATGAGTTCTGCTGCGTGCATCAGGTACTGTGATCTTTGGTGTGTAACAGTATATAGGTAAGTGTTCTAATCTACATATATCCAGCTTGCAGTAAGTGTGTGTGCCTTGGCATGTCCTATATGCATTGAGTGGAAGTGGTGCTAGCCTGAATGTGGCCATGTTTGTGTGTGAGGCTGTTACAGCAGTATAGATCATGATATGGGGCCATAGCACATGTGAACTTAACTAGTATAATGGCCATACAGCCCTCACAATCAGAGATATCTGTATACCCCCATATTGCCCCAGTCCAAGAGGGACTCAGGCAGACAATGTGTGTTGATATGAAGGCTGTCCAGCCAATCAAACAGATAGCATGTGCTGAGGTGCACTGAGGTACTCTGTGTACCATTAGGCAGGGTCTGTTTCAAGGGTGTGTTTATGTCTGCTAGACAAATGTCTCACACAAGCATGTAGTACTAACGTCATGTAGTAGGTTAATGTCCTTACAGTGAGTCATCCATCGACTATGCTCCCTACAGATAGGCAGGATATGCACTCCAGCAAGGTCACACCTTGCCCTGTAGCAGACCTTATCACAAATTATGAATGCATGAGTACGCTGACTGCTGCCATTGTCCTTGGTAGACTGTCATACAGATGTGAACCTATGGAGCCATGCACGTATACTACTGTACCTTGTTGAAGCCATATTTCTGTTGTGCTGCCATGCCATGCTGTGCTGCTTCACTGCCATTGTGTGTCCATAGGTTATCCCCTTAGACTCCTGCAACATAAACATACACAGGTCTGTGACATACCTGTCATTGTGTAATAATACCGCCAGTACAACATCATACAACATAAATTCCACAAAAGTATGTTACGTACTTATGACACATAACAGCATACAGTATATGCTGGTGACCACTACAAGTGACGTGCTAAGAAATACTGCATTACACAAGTACATGGCAAGTAATACAGTCACCTGTGCATCAGACACATAGCTTCATTCCCCTGCATCGATGGGAAGGATGACAGGGATGTGGTACAGGTATCATCACTTGCACAGGGTGATGTGTGTGGGTGTTGCAGGCCTAGGCTGGCCACAAAAGTTTGACAGTATGTGTGTGAGTCAGGAAGGGGGGCAGGTTAGATGGGGCATGGAGAGGTGCAGTGTGTGTCTGTAGGTGATCTGCATGTGGCAGTGGTGTGTGAGAGATTCCATGTACACAGTCAAGCTCAGTACTAACACTACATGTGTGTATGTTGGACAGCTGTGGACCATACATGATAGAGTTGCAATTCACCGTCTCTGGCCATGAACACAGGAACTGGCTCTGCAAGGAGTTGCACTGGCACCACCATGCCCAAAGCCAGATATGGTGCTAGTACCTGATGGTGATTGATGTCTGCTGGAACCGTGTCACCCACGGGACCTCCCAGGACCATGTGCCCATGGCCTACCACATTGTGATGTGACAGCACACTCCCCTCTGTAGTGCTGGATGTACTGCCACTACAGGAGTGTAACTGTGCATAGCCACATGGATTCAGAGCAGATGGTGTTGCTGACCTCTGTCCATGGGTCTGACACACAAATCCAACCACACGTTTCAGTACAGACAATGCGTGGTCCAAGACAGACACTGTCTCAGCCCAATATCTGTCCACTGCATCAGTGAACCAATCCAGAGTGTCCCCAAAGTGGTGGAGGCAGTCATGGAAGTCAAACTGTGCTGCATCCATAACCGTAAGCATACATCTGGTTTTCCATTCAGAAAGTTTCTGTGCCTCCATGATAGCCCAAAATATGTGCTGAGTGGTCCATGATGTGACACCTGCAACAAGTGGTGGACGAACAGCAGTTCTCCTATGAGCACCCCTGTCAATCTGTCTGTGTGAGACCTCGCCAGCTATCTGGCTAAGGTCAATGTCTACACTGATACCATAGTTGCCACACTGACCTGTTCAATGTCTCCACCCTCTGACTGCCCCATATATGAGGCCTGTGGGGACTGGATATATGTGGGCATACTGACTGTGTGTAGTTACAATGGGGGGCAGAAGAGGAATGTCAACCTCTGGGACAAATTCAGTCCCAGACAACCCCACCTTTGCCTCACTGTGGCCACCATCATCATCAGAGTCTGAAGAGGCACTGACATCAGGTGGTGTGGGGGAGAGACCCTAAACCCCCAATCACCTGTGGAAAGCAAGACAAAAGCAGTATATTACTACCTGCACTATTGTTGTTTTTCTTTCAGCTTTTCCCGGTTAGGGGTCGCCACAGCGGAACTCCGGTCCTCTAATGATTGGCAGTAGATTTTTACAGTGCTGAGGTGCCAGCTCGATGCCCAACCTTCAATGAAGGCACGCCCATTCATGCATGTCTTTCGAATGCTACTCGACCGTGAGGAGGACATGCAGACTCCACACAGAAGGTGCTCCAGCTGAGAATCAAATGAGAGAACCTCTTGCTGTGAGGCAACAATGCTACCGCTACACCACCGTGGCATATATTACTACCTGCACTATTATGTATGGAAATTCTGCAGAGAGTCATAATAATGAGGATCCACAACTGCATTACCACTCTCACATCATCTCATCTCCACTTTCATGCACAACAGACTTCCTCACAACAACATACACATTCAACCCAAGGCCTTTATAATAAGCACATCAGGTAAATCATGTGACACTTGGCCAATACAATGTACCTTTTAGATATGCAATATGACACTATACCTGATAACACAGCACATACAATCTAGTATACCTAGCTTAACAAATATATACAAATATAAGTTTCAATGCCTAAGGTATGTACCATCAACCTTTCAGTATGTACAAGGCATGTTGGATTAATTGCCTCATATACACCAGGAGGCTTATTCTCTCTGAACTATAACTGCTCATTCAACTACACTCCTGTGATTACCCAGTCTAGAAAATTTAGGTAACTGTTCCAGACTAGAACATACAAACATTCTACTCTGGTCATGCGCAACATTACCTGCACATAGAGTATTATCCTGGCCCTCACCCCAACAGCATATGTGTCTTTCATAACAAAACAGTATCAAGCTTACCAGATGCAGGACCAGGGCCTCTGACAACTCCTAATGGACCTGCAAAAAGGTGAGTGTGAGGCAAATTCAGTACCACCACATGTTGCAGCACAACAAGGTAATACCTGCATATATCTGACATGCACAGTAGCTACTGTGTTACTTGATGTATTGCTGACATTCTGAGTATGAGTGTACAACTGAGCTAAACCTCTCCTCCACAGCACATAGACCTGACACCCATGTAAAGGTATGTACAGCCTAACAGAATGACTGCTACAGTATTACAGTAGTGATCACAGTAAGCTTACCTGCATGGTCCTCTGCTGTGGATACTGTGGCACCCACCTCCATGAAGTATGGTGTGATGGATGTCTGGGAGCTGTCATGTGTCCCTAGGTTCACCAGGAGTTCCTCAGCTATTTGTAGCCGAGGTGCTAGAGAAATAAAAGTTGTTTTGGCTATATGTAGTGTCATTTTTGTCGAAGCACTTATTCTTGGCATTGTTTAGCTGTATCATTTTGATGGCCAGTGACCCAGCAGCGAATATTCCATGGATGTTTAGAGAGGAGAATTTTGATTCCTCTCAGCAAACAATAGATGGGTTCCTTAGATCTAATATGGATCATGAGAGAGAGATCGAGGGGAGAGATTTAACGGGCAGTGAATAAGGATCATCCATGCCCCTATGGGAAAGACTTTTGGCAGAGACAAGAAACAAGCGTTTCGCTAATCCCATTTTCCGAAGTTGTCAAACGTTCTACGGACTTTCCACCGGAGGTAAAAATCTTAATTGATAAACTAAGTAACTTAATGAACAAAGAGATGGCTGCATATTATAATAAGACAAGTTTGCAGAGATATCTAGACTTGGACATAGTTCCTCGGGGATCGAGAGCGGTTAAATATCCATCTCTGCCTTTTGATTTAACAAAACCCGAGGAGAAATTGTTTAAACAGCGTTGGGGAAAAAGCAGCAGATCTGTGTTCTAAGGAATGGACTAACATCCTGGTAGAACAGGATGAGATAAAACTGTGTACAATTAAAAAATATTTCACTGGTGTTTGTAATAACTTAGTGACATTAATAGAAAGAACACGTATTGAATCTTGTTTGTGTGAGATTCAAGATAAATTAGATGTATTTGAGAAAAAGTTAATAGAACAAAAAATGTATAAAATACAAAGAGACCTTCAAGATTACAAGAGAGGCACTGCCATTTTTAGGCAAACCAATCGCCGATCTAGATCTCGGGTCCATTTTCAGGAAGAGGAGGGTGCAAGGAGAGAGACAAATGGGATTGATACCAGTATGGAAACGTATTCAAGTGAAAATATTAGGTATCATAGTGATGGTGAAGATGTGAGAGACTCCCCTCCCCTACCTATACCAACTAATGAACATTACATGCAGGACAATTTTCGTTTGTGGGGTGAGAATAATAGGCAACAGAAAAGAAGCTATTCAGAACGTGAACCCCAGAGAGGGAGCCAACAGTGGCAATGGCGGAACAACAAAAGAACCAAATGGTATTGACTGTTTGTTGAATAATGCAAATTTTATTGTGAATTTGTCTGGTTTCTCTTTAGATGAACATTTATGCAATGTGTTAAAGCATGATTTGAAATTTGTGCCAACAGTAATATCAAAACAATATGAATGTCAAATTGAATTGTATAAGTTGGTTAGAAAATTGCATTTATGGTATTATTTTAACACACAATGCAATGTATCAACTTATAATGAGAATGATGATAGTAATATGTGGGATAGTGCTGAGAGCCTGTTTGAGATTGATTCTTTTGAATCATTTATTTCTTGTAATAGTGAAATGAATGCATATTGTCTCATAGACACTTCAGCTGTTAGTAGTAAGAGCAAGTTTATGCCACCTCGTATTCATGAAGGTATGAAAAAATTTCATTCGATAGTTGACTTTGAATTAGATATGCTGTTTAGAAATTTTAATAAAAATAAGGTTGAATATAATTTGTTAAAACATGAATGGTTAGCTTTGATGAATTTTTCTAAACAAAGATAATTAATTATTAAACCTTCAGACAAAGGTAACAAAATAGTGGTAATGTATTATGAACAATATCTAAAAATGTGTCGAGAGTTGTTAGATGATAGGACAATATATGAGATAGTAAATAAAGATAGAATAGAAGAAGTAAAAAAAAGCTACATGCATTTAATTCAAAAAGACTTGAGAGTAGGCTATTGGACTGATAGTGATGTTACCAATAAACTTACATGTGAAGATACGGGGCCTGTCTATTTTTATTGTTTGCCCAAAATCAATAAAGACCTAAGGAACCCACCAGGTAGACCTATAGTTTCGGCTACCAAATATTTCTTACACAATGTGGAGGTGATTTTACATAAAGTGTTACTAAAGGAAGTAATGCAGCTTCCATTCTACATTAAAGAATCTTTTGATTTTTTACAGAAAGTAAAAAATATTAAATGGAAGGATGGCATGTATTGAATCACATTAGATGTTAAGAGCCTTTATACTAATATCAGACACAATTTGGGGCTTGAAGCCCTTAGACTTCAAATGTGTAGCAGCCCTTTAACATATTCTATTTTAGAATTAATACAATTTAGTTTGGAAAATATTTTTTTTTATTTTGAAGATCAAATGTAACGTCAAGTACAGGGGACGGCAATGGGTTCTCCCTTGCTCATAAATGTCATACTCCACAGTGTGACAACATACTACGTGTGTGAATACAACCAAGATAATATCATTACTGAGGTAGTTCCATATGTGCCATGAGAGATTCTGCTGTATGATCATAAAACCAACAATCCAGTCCACTGTGGTGTGTCCCCTAAGGCCAGCCACACAATAATATGTCATAAGAACAGTGCCAGACAAATAGCAGTGTGCTATTATGACCACTTTATTGGGACATTCAACAACACCAGTGTGTCACAATGACAAAAGACAATGGAACCCTGATATATTGTATGACCCTGTATGTGAAAGACAGCAGGGTATCAATAACATGTCATTACCACAGGTATAAGACAGATTTACTGCTGTACTCCCTCTTCCCCATACCTCTATCCTCCCATCTGCATCCTGTTATACACAAAAAACTGTTACATACCTGGTGGAGTGCAGTACTCCTCTGTTGAAATGTGCTACTACTACTGTTTCACAAAAGTGTGCTCTGTGTGAGGGGAAGCCTCATACAAAATGTTTGCCCATAGCCAGCTGCATGGATTTTAACATACTGCTCATTAGCAGGTAATTGCCTCTAAACCCAGTCTGTGACTTTGATATGTTAATTGTAGCCAAAACAGTTGAGTGCAGTATCATTAGCCAATGACATGTAACCACTGTGCAATATATAAGGCCTTCATGTAGAGCAGGGCACCTTTCTTAGCTATTGAGAAGGACATTACTGGGGTGAGAAGACTATATTGTCGCAGAGGATACGTCTGTAGCAGAAAGCTTTACAGATAGCTGTGTGTACCACAGGCTGCAACTGCTGCTGCAGGTAATCGACATAGGCAGTGAGTATGAACCCTTTGGAGGACAACAAGCTGTAGGTGCATTTGTGTCAGCCTTGTTGTAGAGGCAGAGCCAGGATGAGAGTACCCCTGACACTGCAATTATGGCATGTGTTCAAGGTACGCATGTTAGGCAACTGTGTCAATAACAGAGTACTAGGTGACATATAGTAATGCTATATGGATATAGGATGTGTGTCCCTACCTGCAGGCCTGTGACTTCTAGCAGTGAAAAGCAGTTATTTACTTTGCAATGCTTTGTGTGGCTAATGAGTGCATAAGTCATTCATTAATTGCTGTCTTCACTGTAATGTAATTGAAATGCAACACAAGACTGGATTTGAACCCAGGACTTTGTGTGGCAACATGTACTGTATGCAAGGCATTTAACAGACTGAGCTACTGAGTGACTGTTGCAGTGGGTGTATTTGCAAGATATATGTGCACACATACAGACTGTGACATACATTTATTACATCTATCAGTATTGTGCATGGCTTTATATGGATGTATTTTTGCAACAGAGTCCTAGATGAATATGTATTTTGCCATGAATGCCTTAGCAGGTGACTTTCTACATGTTGTTTATAAAAGGGCACATTTACCTGCTATTACAGGCCTCAGTTACATCCATTATGATGTGATTGGCTATCTAGTGGTGTACTATTGCATCAGAGTCCAAGATACACTCCCATTTATTCCATTACTTTTTATTCCAGTTTGTGCAGTGCAGCACAGTGCTAAGCTACACTGAAGCATGCCTAATGACTGTAAGTGGCAATTACTATGTTTTGTTTAAGCCACCTGCTTTAAGTAAGACTTGTGTGGCATGGCGGGTTAATGCAGTGTGCTGCTGGTATGATGGGCTTGGGTCTAAAACTGGCAGAGGTGTTTATTTTGTACATGTGTCTTACAATGACGGAAACACATATAGTCATTACAGCTCTGTTTAGCTGAACTTAGCAAAGCTGTGCAATGCAGCACATCACACAGCTCCTAGCTAATAAAATATAAAGAAAAGAAAAAAGAGGAGATAGGAAAATGGTGAAATGGGGCAAGCAGAAGGAAAAGCATAGTGAAAGGTAGGGAGGGATGTGCAGGAAGGGTGTAGGAAAGAACCATAGCTATCCATTTCTTGTACAGCAGCAACTGTGCACTTTGACAGAATTTGTAGATGAATTTGGATTCTCAAACCCCAGAGAGAGAGGTGAAGACAATGTAACTGTGTTGTCAAGCCAATTGGACTGAATTACATGGGTCCAGTGGACATGTGGGTGAAACTGAGAGCTACGTATTGGACAATAGTTTTTTTTTTTGGGGGGGGGACTGATGCCCATTTATTTTTATAGGTGAGAGTGGAATGTTGGGGAAGGGACATAGGTACACATGGGTGAGGTAAGTTGGGTAGGTGAAGATGCATTTTCAAACAGACAAGACAGCAGACATGGGTGGTGTTTGACACATGAGGGAGGTGAATACCTTGGATAGGGAAGGTGTTGTGGAATCTGAGTCCCACATGCCTTCAGATGGCAGCAATGTGACTCATGTCCCCAACCATGGGACTGTCGGCACTGCTCCATCACTACCCCGAGGGTGGCTGTGCTGGAGGCTGGCCACCAGGGTGAGGCTGCCCCACCAGGGTGGCCAGCATTCCCTCAGTCTGGCACAGGCAGTGTTCACAGCCATTGTGGACTATCCTGCCCACCAAGACTGGCAGCTCTGCATGGGCAACAACACCCCCTCTGCCACCACTCCCAGAGGGGAGCTGCACCCCATCCCCTGGGACAGTACTACCCGATGCCGCAGGCAGTGCAGGGGCAGCAGAGGGGGTACCACTGGCCTGCATTCCAGACATGCTGGGACCCAGTGCCACTGCCATTTGAAGCAAGGTAGGGGGATCAGCTGGAACCAGCCATCCTTGATATACTGTGGGAAATGAGGTATAACAATATGTTACGGTTAGTAATAACCAAACTAATGTTAGTATTAGCAGAATCAAATGTCATATTTATTCATCCAAATACATATTAATGTATAACATGTGCAACACAACATTAAGTAACATAGTTAGTATGGTAACAGCATGCCAGTAAAAAGTAAACCATAGGGTCAACAAAACAGTTAGTTTAACAAGTATGTTAATATTGCACCATACTAAAACATAACAATAATCAACCACATTTTCCAATATACTGTATAGTTAGTTTAACAAAATATGTTATTATTAAATAATAATAAAACATATCAATAAAGAAACACATTTTTCCAAAATATAGTTAGTGTAACAAAATATGCTGATATTAAATCATAATAATAAATAACATTAATAAATAAATTAAGATAAGGGCTGGGGAAAGAGAGAAAAAGTCCATTACTGACATTGGAGATTATATCCCTCAGTACACTGAAATATATAGTTTACAGGTGTGTAGTGTCAGGTTTGAGTACAGTGACTACAATTCTCCTATAACTGATGTAGTGGTTTACTATCATAATGTCTATGATCAGTTGTATTTTGAACTGAACTTTTTTCCTCGAAATTTGACATTTACGGAAATGTAAATATCCAAAATAACCCAGTAATGTCGATTTGACATAAATCGATATATCGTTTTCTCTGCAACTATGAAATAAGGAACACCATTTCCTGTTGTCAGCAGTACAAAAGTACTGAACAACAATAAACTTTATGTTTTTGCAGGAGGGCAAGCCCCCCCCCCTGCATCCCCTGTCGGAGGCTGCACCCCCCTTATATATTTCAACTCCAAGAACGCACTACAGTGAGGAAAGGGATGAATTACCCTAAGTGCACTGTACCACAATCTGTGATAATACTTCAAGTTCATATCAGTGAATGCACAGTGTATTCACTGATATGAACTTTAGATATGGAGATGTTCAGCAAGATGGACATACGAAAATCCAAATTTTGAGTGTTCCATCTGCGAACATCTCAACTCGAAATTTTAATAATAAGCTGATGTAGCATGTATATACCTCTCAAGCTGTTAGCAAGGGCCGGTATGGCCCAAGCAGTATCAAATGCAGGTACACCACTACACAGAACAGTTTCACATAATATGGACTTACATAACTACCCATGTGTGCTGTAAACGGATTTGGTAATAGATTGCATTCCAGGTAATAATTTATTTGCTAATCATGTGACAAATGGATTAGGCAGTTTTAATTAAATTATGAAAAATCATGACACTTGAGAGGCATGTTTGTGTACAATAAGTAAAATAGACAGCCATCACTCCTTAGTTGTCAGGCAAGGAAGTAGAATCCAATAGCTGTGACTGCAGGGGACATCTGCAAATAATGTAATAATTGACAGCTGCAACTTAGTACAGACATGCAAGGGATACAGCCATACTGGGATTACACAGCTTTATTTATGACTGAATAATGTTGATGAGCAGATTCTCGTTATTGATGTTAACATTCTGTGAAATCTAAACACACTATCTGCTCATAATTTGGGCCACCTCACCCATATATTTGTTGTGTTCCTAGTGAGAGAGAAAATGTGAGCATTATGTGACTGATACTGAAAATTTAGTGGTATATACCACTGTTTTTAAACTCAGGACTGTGTGTGGCAAAATGTACTGCACACAAAGCATTTAAAAGAGTGAGCTACCGAGTCACCATTGACTGTTGATCATTGATACTTACCTGGTGATCACCTGGAACTATACTATGAATGGAGTGATACAAGTTACAGGACATTCCTCTGGCATTCTAGTACTATTACAGTGTTATAGTAGACTGCAGTGACAGTAGAACACACATACATGGAATACAACCATACTGCATTTATGAAAAAAGTTGAGTTTCAAATCAACAATGCTAGTGAACATAGGCTCATAGGATCATAGGAGGTTACTAGACTAATGGGCCTGGGGCCCTTACAGGCCTAGCCAAAAGTAAACTTCAGTCAGCACCTGTTGCCCCTCTCAATGAGGAACACAGGTGGAACCCCTGGGACAAATTTGTGGTTTCCCATCCATTCATTAAGGTTGCGCTTGAAGAGGGTCAGCAAGGTGCTCTGTTTGACATGTATGGGAAGTCTATTTTTATTGTTATTCATTTGAAATATCTGTGAAGTCCACACACAATATATACCCATGGACTGGGCTACCTCAACCATATACCTTTATAACTGGATGTCTGAGGAAGAAAGAGCATTATGTGACCAATACTGGCCTGGAGACAATCTTGGAAAGTAATATGAGATGAGCAATACAGTTTGCAGAAGATTAGATTTGCTGGCTACAGCTATTACTGTGTTACACTTGACTGCAGCAACTTTACCATAGACAATCAATGCATACAGCTGTACTGCAATGGTTTTGACAAAACACAATCCTGCTGAACAAAATTTTGCTTGCTGTTATTGGTATTGCTAATGCTTTATTGAAATAGAGTTCTTATTGTACATATATTGCACTGCAGCTCTACAGCTCTAATTGCCCATTTATTGCTTAAAACTTCAGCTTTGGCCGGCTAAGATCTAGCTGTATTCAACTGGATGTAGAAGAGAATTTAAGTACCTTTTATCTGCACATTTTTCAGATAATACGGCATTTAAATCTATTTATTTGTGTTACATTGAATATTAACTGAACTGGAAGTTTTGACTCTGTTTTGTCAGTTAGTGCTTACTAGATTTTATTGCTGTTAGTAATTGCAGGCAGGGGAAGTCTCTTTCATTGATAGCCTGTCATTGCCTATTTAAGTGGTACATTTAGGAATATTTTCTGCTTAAAACTTCAGCTTTAGCCGGCTAAGATCTAGCTGTATTCAACAGGACATATAAGGGAATTTAAGTGCCTTTTATCTGCACATTTTTCAAATAATACGGAATTTAAATTGATTTATTTGTGTTACATTGAATATTAACTGAACTGGAAGTTTTGACTGTTTTGTCAGTTGGTGCCTGCTAGATTTTATTGCTGTTAGTAATTGCAGGCGGGGGAAGTCTCATTCATTGATAGCCTGTCACTGCCTATTTAAGTGGTACATTTAGGAATATTTTCTGCTTAAAACTTCAGCTTTGACCGGCTAAGATCTAGCTGTATTCAAATGGACATATAAGAGAATTTAAGCACTTTTTATCTGCACATTTTTCAAATAATATGGCATTTAAATTGATTTATTTGTGTTACATTGAATATTAACTGAACTGGAAGTTTTGACTCTGTTTTGTCAGTTAGTTCCCTACCCACCCTCCCTGTTTTTGTTTTGGAGTTAATCTTGGTGGCTTTGAAATTGCCCGCCCCTCTTGTAAGTTTGTGTTTGGATACTCCTTCTGGGCCCATCTCATTTGCTCACTCAACTGAGTGCAGTGAGATTATATTCTGATTTCAGGCACTCCTACTGTGTACAAAGAGAGCATCTGGTAAAGAAAAAAAAAAGAAAAAGAAATTAAGCTTGTTTCCTGCCTTTCCTGTAAGTGGTCTAGACTATTTGTAGGCTTCTGAGCTCCCAAGCCTTTCTATTTTGGAGGGAAGCCTTCTAGCTTAATTTTGTTTCTTAGAACTAGCCAGTTTTCTAGTTTCAGCACTCAAATCTGTTTCTTTGAACTCAGCACTTGTTCAGAACTTGTTGTAAGCACTAAATAAGTTGCAAATTACTACAGCACTCAACATTCCTCACATGTCTAGAGGAAAGCAGTTTTTAGTACTTAATAAATAAGCACCTATCCAGGCATGTCTAAGGGTCAGCTCTCAGCGATTTCTCCTGTCTACCTGACGAATCTGGGCATCTTGGGGCAATGCAGCAATTGCCTCATGTACACAGACAACCCTCTCCTCCTACCACCCAACACTACAACTTGTGAGAGATGCACGTATATTGCCAAACTGGAAGCAAAGCTCTCTTCACCCAAGACTGGACTAGACAGTCAAGAGGAGAAGGTAAACACTTGCACCACACCACACTCATCACTTAGTCCCTCAAAACCTACACCACCAAAACACACACATAGAAACACAAAACAAACACCTACATTCACAGAGGCTCTCAATAAAAACCTGCAAAAGCATCACAGACCTCCAAAGCAGAAACGCAAGCAAACTCCACCCCCCAACACAACACAAATGACACATAGCCCATAAACTCAGTGTGCCACTCAAAAACAGCCCATAAGGCATAACAACGTACCCAACACTCTAGTCATAGGTGACTCTGTAGTCAGGCACACTGATGTTCCGTTCACCAGGCTAAACAAGGAGAAAGTTACTGTCAGCTGCCTGTCAGGTGCCAGGATCCGCCACATAATGCATGCACTCAGGTCACTCCACAACAAGTACAAATATGACACTGTCATTGTCCATGTTGGTGTGAATGACCTGAGATGTACCTCCCTGGACTACATGAAAAGAGACATGGAGGAGCTCTCCGATCTTGTAGCCCAGGCAGGTAAGACCCTGGCCCTGAGTAGCATCCTGCCATCACCGAGAATGATGCCACAGTACAAGGACAAAATGATTGACTTCAACAATTGGCTAAGCTTCTGGTGTCATTCTAAGGGGATGCAGTATTTGTCTGCCTGGGGCGACATGATCGACAGACCATGATGCTTTGCCAGAGATGGCTTGCACCTGTCGCCCTTGGGATACCGGATACTGGCTAAGGCTCTTACCACCCCTATAGTGCCTTTTTTAGGCAAGGTTCAAATGACAAATTCACCACCGAAACAAGTACAAACAAGCAAAATCTGAGGGTAATGCTACTCAATGCTAAAAGTCTAAACCTCAAAATGCACTCACTCGAGGCACTTCTTAAAATGGAGAACATCGACATCTGTGTAGTGACAGAGACCTGGTTCAAAGCTCCAGAGAGAACCCTTGTATTACCAGGCTATAATGCATACCACACCTTTCGGCCACCGAACCCAGAATGAAGCACTAAAGGTGGAGGCGTGTCCATATTCATTAAGGATATCCACACCTCCAGGCTAGTTGAACAGCATAATGCATCCGAGATTATCCAAGTGCAACTAACTCTGGGCAAGACCGCAATCCAAATTGTAGCTTGCTACAGACCCCCCACCATGCCCCAGGATTCCCACTCCTCATTTCTTGATACACTGGAAAGTATTAGGGTACAACCTAACACCCTAATAATGGGCAATTTCAACTACCCCATCATTAACTGGGAAAACTACTCATGTACCAACTCTTTTGCTCAACGTTTTCTGGAATTCATAAATTCCAATGCCTTGGATCAACTTATTTATACCCCCACCAGGGGCAGTAATATCCTAGACCTGGTCATTACCAACATGGGCAACTGGTGTTCCACATCAGAGGTCAATTCCTCGTTGGTCAGATCCGACCACAAGCTAATCACCCTAGACATCCACATCCCATCCCCACCCCCAATTAGGGAAACCACCGTAAAAAACTTCTCCAAAGCCAACTTCACACTTCTTAAGACAGAAATGGCAAACTTCATGACACCCATGCAGACGGACAATAGAGGCACGACTGCTGAATCCTACACAAATGCACTTTATAAGCACTTACACGAGTGCATGGATCATGCTATCCCTAATAGAATCAAGATGCTATCCTCCAAAAAAAGGAAGCTGATCTGGTGATCCTTTGCCATAAACAAACTCTACTGTTGCAAAAAAGAGTAAAATCCCATGACTGGAGGAATGCCCTGGTCAACCTCAGTAAGAAGCTGAGATCCCTCATAAAATCCTCCAAAGCTAGTTACGAAAACAAAATTGTCACTGACTCTAAAGACAACCAGAAAGCATTCTATAGCTATGTCAAGAATCTCAATATCAACACTCAGATCTGCTCCGAGTTACAGCGCAATGGCATTAAATATACAGAACCAACTGATATTGCCAACATCCTGGCAGATAGGTTCAGTGCTAACTTTACCCCCCTCTCACCCCCTAGAGGGCCCATCTCTATACCGGAAGAATGCAAAGTTCCTGTAATCATGGCTGCACAGGTAAAAAACACACTCTCCAAAGCCAAAAACACAGCATCCATGGGACCTGACAATATCCCAGGCTGCGTTCTACACGAACTACAGAATGAACTGACACCCTACCTAAGTACCATGTTCAGTCATAGCTTCACCTCAGACTTTGTGTCCACTGAATGGTGCACCATGATGGTTATCCCACTCCACAAAGGGGGAGCCACGACGGACCCCGGGAACTACCGCCCCATTAGCCTGAAGAGCCTGGTGTGCAAGGCCATGGAACGTATCATCATGGAACTCATAAACAAAGACATTGGTAATCTCCAAACTCTGGACCCTACCCAGATTGGATTTGTAATAGGCAGATCATGTCTCCTAAACCTGATAGACTTCTTTGAAGCAGTCACCAAAGACATAGATGAGGGTAAGTTGGTTCACACAGCTTATCTAGATCTTGCCAAGGCTTTTGACACCATTCCCCACTCTGGAATTATAGATAAGCTCACTAAACTAGGTATAAATCCCTATGTCACAAGATGGGTTGCCAACTGGCTCATGGACAGAACCCACACTGTGAAAGTAGCAGACTCCAAATCTGACTTCAGACCAGTGACAAGTGGAGTACCACAGAGTTCAGTCCTGGGTCCTCTCCTGTTTGGTATCTACTTCTCTGAAGTACAGGCTAACACAGAAGGTCCTTGGCTAACAAAGTTTGCAGATGACTGCAAACTAGGATTCATAATTGAAACTCCTAACGAATTGGACATACTACAAAAGGGCCTCACTGAGACAGATGCCTGGTGTCAAAGCCATGGCCTGAAGCTCAATGTCAAAAAGTGTATTGTCATCCCCTTTGGTAAAACTCTGTACCCATGAACTACCACATAGCTGGTAGTCTACTTAACGCCAAAAATGTGATAAGAGACCTTGGGACTCAGGTGGACAGTAGTCTCTCCTTTGATAATCACATCACCACAGTGGTCAGGAAATCCTTCTACATGGCTCACCTCATCAAAAATGTTTCTCATCCAGAAAAAAAGAGGTAATTGTTCCCCTCTACTCATCACGCATTAGACCCATTATAGAGTACAACGCTCCTTTTGGTATGTACCTCACAAGACATCTACAACAACTGGAAAGGCCACAGAAATACCTCACAAAGAGGATTACTGGCCCCAAACAGATGCCCTATGCAGACCATCTAAAAAAACTCCAGCTTTACTCAGTCGCATATCGCCTACTCAGGGGCGATCTCTGACTAACATACAAAGCTATGTCAAACCCAGAGCTGTTGGACATGCTCCACTTAAAGAAATCCCAATCCCTCCGAGCTACACGCTCTAGGAACCTAAACATTATCACCACAATAAACAGAACATGCTGGAGGGATAGATTCCTGTCCCAAAGACTTCCCATACTCTGGAACAGACTACCTAGCTATGTCAAACAGAGCTCCTCATTAGCACTCTTCAAGAAAAATCTTGATGATTGGATGGGAGATAGGAAATTCACCCCAGGGATCAGGTCTGTGGCTCTGCTCAACAGGGGCACAGGAAAATAATTTTCTTGGGTGGCGAAAGCCAGGGTACATTTTTTGGCTAGGCTTATATAGGCCCTAGGGCCAATAGCCTAGTACCCTCCTATGAACCTATTGCACTACAGTTCTACATGCCCATTTATTGCAGTACAGTCTTGTGCATATTTTATTGCAGTAAATGCTTTACCCTTTCTTGTTTATTGCACTAAAGTTGGCTTACTAAATCTGTACTAACCACGCTCACAGCACAACCTGGCTAGGCGCCCATCATGGGACTCAACTTTCCAAGCCCTCTCAGCTGCAGCACACCATTATGCATACCTGTTTTGCAGACCTTCGGCTTGCATTTTGGTTAGACAGAGGAAAACATACTGACATACTTGTGGAGCATTCCCAGCTCGAGCTTCCTGGACCCAGATGTCCAGGGTGGGTCTATATCATATGAGCGAATAGCACAAATTGCGAATGCTCATAATATTGAACGTACTGGACCTTGAAGTGCTTTTTCTGAGACCGTGGTACGGTGAAGAATGAAATATTTGCCCTTTCCTCACTGGAGTGCGACCTCGAAGTTGGAATGTATATTTAGCAGGGGGTGTGGGGGGCACATCCCCTCACAATAGGAAGTTCGAGGTCCGGTACATTCGATATTATGAACGTTTGCAATTTGTGCAATTCGCTCATATGATATAGACTCTTCCAGGGTTCCCCTCTTCCTCCTTTTCAGGTCATCAGAATGGTGATGACACTGCTTACTAGTGCCAGGGATACCAGTAACACTGATGACTTCCCTGACCAAATGATCCCTAACTTCTGCCTTACACTCTGAGCCCTGGAATCCACCCTACATCAGTTGGGGTTCATGGTTTTTAATAAGGAGCCTGAGCATGACACTGTTCTCCTTAATGCCCTACTGCTGTGCCCAAAAGTGCACACCTTCATCAACACCACCAGCCATACCAGCAGTTGCTTGAACTCCTATGACTGTTGCAGAATGCCTGCCTATTGGGCTTAATATAGGCTCTTTTCCCACCCTTATACATCAATCAGCCACATTTAAAAAATTACCGTGTCGGTTAGCAGCAAGCAAATCAGCTTAGCGAAAACAAGCAGCGGAAAAACTCATAGCACCATGGTTTTAGCAAGGCTTAGCACTGCACAAACATTGGTAGCCATTAGCGTGTTTATGCACTGCAGTACATTCATTTACAGATATATTCTGCCTCTTATGGACTTGAACCCAGGACCTACTACACATAAGATGATAACTCTACCCTTGGAGCTAGTTGGATGCTATGAAAGCTACTATATCTTCACATATAGTACTAGGCTACCTATTCTCATTGCTGAGCACTGTGTCACACTGTGCAAACATGCTTAAACACACCTACAGATAAATAATTAACTACATCTGGTTTCTATTTTTAGATGTTTGGCAGGTGTTTGCTCTGTAATGTATGAGCTCCACTTGGCTCTGCTGCACTCTATGCCATGCCACACAAATGCAATGAAACAAAAAATAAATAAATACATTTAATTATGATAATTAATAATATCTGGTTTCTAATTCTAGATCTCTGCCAGGTGTTATCTGTCTGCATGTGAGCACAGCTTGGCATTGCTGTGCTCCATGCCACATTGCGCAAACATGTGGTAAAAAAATTATAAAAATATTAAAAAAAAACACATCATAAAAATGACTTATTAGATAGTTGACACACTTCACAACACTATAACAGTGGCAGGGAGCATTACAGTGAGCCTAAACCTCATCTGCAGCCACGGGTAGCTGCTACACCCCTCCCTACACTGATTCAGTATCCATGCTCATTGGATCTCCCTTGACAGCGCATCATCATTAATATGCATGGCACACTACTGAGGGGGAACCATGGCCGTGTACATGGATATATTCCATGTAGGCTCTACACTGTGCCTACATGGATTTTATTAAATCGTGGGCATAATTAATACATATAATTTTATTAATAGTAATGTAAGGAGCTGAATTTTAATATTTTTTTTCAAAAATGTTTAACAGAATTGTTTTTAACACTGACTTGGAAAGTTATTTGGTGGTTTAGCTAAGATTGTCGTAGTTTGGAATCTTGGATAGTGTTAAGTGATGCTTATATATATATATATATATATATATATATATATATATATATATTTATATATAATTTGGGAATGTGGTATTTAATATATTTTTCTGACAGTAAACAAAATGCTAAAGGGGAGAATTTGTGCAGTGGTCAATTATGTGGAGTTTGAAACTGTTCTGGACTATGGACATTCATTTGAGACTTTTTTTATGTATCTTTCTGGGGCTTTTTACTTTAAACATTTTAATCAAATATGGCAGAGGTACAAACTGTGAGGCTTTGAAGATTTTGTAACTATCTAGGGTCTTGGAAGTTCATTGCTACCATTCTGACAATTTTCAAGACACGTTTAAAGGCTTTGTAGTTTAATTATTTTAAAATCCCAGTTAGATCATGGCATGTCTGGACATCTGACACTATAATGGCTAAAGAAGAAGGAGGCATCATCTTTATTTGCTGGATGTCAAAGTGGTTAAAGGCATTTTTTTTTACATCCAGCAAATTATGAAGACTGCAGGAGGGACTGAGATGATATAACAATGATGTTAGGAGATTAGAGGTCTAATGTTGATGTGCACAGATTGACTGTGAAAAGTTTTAATGTAAATATTAAATATTATCAGTCCATTAATCATTCAGTTTAGTTTACTGTCTCAGTGGCAGTATATAATGCTGTCATATATATATATATATATATATATATATATATATATATATATATATATATATATATCTAAATACAGACACACACACATACGTATACATAATTTATGTAGAATGAAGGCTGTATTACTGCTGGCATATTTGTTGCCTTGATAAATGTATTCAAAACAATTACTCATAACCTACTTATCAATAAACTATTTTTGGTTTTAATGCTGTTCAGTGATGTTCCAAGTTTGCATTTCAGATAGAACTTTTCAGATTTACATTGAAAACACCTTCTCTAATAATAGTATTCTGAAAAGGTAAATCCCCCAAGACTCTGTTAGCCCCCTACTCATGTCTCTTTATATTAATATTACCAATTCTGACTTTCCTTCTTTGAATCTTGTTCCTTGTGTTGATAATCTGTTACTTAACCACACTGAGTAAAACACACATACTGAGCTACAGGCAAATCTACAAACCAAATACTCAGATCAGCACACAGTCTGATGCTAACAGGCTTTTAATCAGTCAAACGAGTTATGTTATGTGACACACCTCAAAAGCTATTCAGTCTGCAAAAAATACTTCTCAAAGGCAATGAATGCAATATTATCCCTAATGTCATAAACAAAAGTACCAATGCCTCAGTCTGGGTCCCCACTAATTTTACAATGCATACTAGCAACATTACTAACAAAGCAATAAGTTAAAATTGTGGTATAGGATATTTCATATTCTCTCAAAAGCTGCACACACAACTATTGCAATAAATATTCTTCTTCCCAGGTTAGAATATGATCTTCCAGTGTTAGCTCTGTCTCATTCTACAACAGTGAAAGGCTTCAGTTAGTTGAAAGCTAAAGTATGTAAATTCATAAAATTACCCAGTTCACAAATGCATCACTACAATGTATTAAAAGGCTCTAGGTAGCTTCCAGTGCAGAATAGGACATTTCTTTGCACACTGTTTTTCAAAGTTATTCATTTTGGATACTGTCCCACTGAAGGTAAAACTACCTTGTTAAATTCAGAGGTATTCTGTCAGAGGTATTCAAAATGAAAATCTTGATCTGTGCCAGGCCATGTTTCAAAACAGTCCTAGGTAAAAGAGTCCCAGGTTAGGACCAGCCACTTGGAGCCAGCTTCAAAATGATATTATAAAACAACAAACTGTGGATACATTTAAAGCATTACTGAAAGATAACCACTTCAAGGAAGCCATGTGTACTCACTTTAAAGACAATAGAGGAGGTAAAAGAATGCATGCATATATGGCCTCACTGCTCATTGTGCATAGCTTATCTATGTAAATGATTATTTTCAGACTCACTTTGCAGTCTTTGCATATAAGACGGGTGAGGCTGTTGTCCTCTAATTATCTGAGTTCATAGAGGGGCCCCCCTTTTGTAGGAGAGTGACAGGGACAATTCTCTAGGCATCGGGCACAAACCATGTGGATAGCCTGAGACTGAACAGTTTAAGCAGAGGCTCAGATAATGCATTAGTGGCACTGATGAGAATATAACCTGATATTTTGACTGGTACCATTGAAGTATTACCTTTAACCTTTGACAGGGATTCTAAAACTTACTTCAAAGTGATTTCACAGACAACTAAATTTTCAGGGATAGTGGGTGCAACGATGTGGGTAGGTGGGGTAAAGTTAGCGCTAAACTTTTCTACTACTATAATGGCTATATCCTAGGGTCCAGAATGTGTGATATCAGTTAGGATGAACTCAGCATGTTGTTGAACATTATTCCTTAATTTTCTGACGTAACTGAAAAAAAGATTTAGAGTTTCATTTGGTATCTGCTGCAGCCTTAAGATCATGCTCTGCTTTACATTTTCCAACATGACTGTTATGTTCCTTGCTAGCATGTTTCAGTGCAGTATTGACTTACGGGGATGGGATTTCTTACAACTTTGTATTACTCTCCGTTTTACTGCCATTTTTAATATGGGAGTACGTTCAAAATAGTTTATTCTTGAATTTGCCATCATATTTAGGGGATAGGCACTATGATAATCATTTGATGGACCCAATCAATTTTATTCAGTTTCTTTAGCCTATGGATTGTATGTTGCCTTTATTTAAATGGGGTTTCTATGATATTTTTTTGTGTGTTTGATTTGTGTAATAATATCTGACTGTATTTATGCAGAATTTTACTTTTGTCCACAGTATGCCAGATTTACCTCTTTGGCTAAACAATATGTGTGTGTGTGTGTGTGTGTGTGTGTGTGTGTGTGTGTGTGTGTGTGTGTGTGTGTGTGTGTGTGTGTGCGTGTGTGTGTGTGTGTGTGTGCGCGCGTGCATATGTAGGTGTGTGTGTAATTTGACTCCTAGCTTAAAGTTGCTTATTTATGCTGCTATGGGGGCTGGTTTTGTTTAAGGTTATTCACATCTTGACTCTGTCTGCACTGCCTAATTTCCTGTTTATGCTTTCACTTTCACCAGAATATTATTATTTTTTTAATTTTTGATGTCTTTTAGTATGCTTGATCAGAAAATGTAGGTGAATGTGATTTTGTTTTATTGTTTTTAAGTAAAGTATGTTTAATTTGTATCAATTTTGACTCATGTTTTACTTTTTTTTTTATTAACATTATGCATACTCAGTAATGTGGTATGTGCCTGTGGTGGTCTGTGTTGTTTTTTATTGATGTACTTCTTTATTTGTTTTCAAAGTGTTTGTATGCTTATAGGTTCATAGGTTCATAGGCTCATACTAGGCTATCTGCCCTGGGGCAATTATAAGCCTAACCCGATTCTGTATGGCTTACACCACCCCTTGAATTGAGTATACTGTGCCCTTTTTAAGGTTTAGTTTACTGTGCCTCTGTCTAATAGTGACACGGGAGTAATCCCTGGGACAAACCTACGATCCCCCATCCACTTATCGAGATTCTTCTTGAAGAGATTCAGTGAGGTGCTCTGCCTCACATGAACTGGAATTCTATTCCAGAGCGAAGGGAGCCTCTGGGTTATGAACCTGTCCCTCCAGCAAGTTCTATTTATTTCTGTGCTGAGGTTCAAGTCCCTCAGCGTGTGGCTCTAAGGGATTTAGATTTACTGAGGTGGAGCATGTCCATTAATTCTGGATTTGACATAGCTTTGTATGTCAGGCATAGATCGCCTCAAGTAGGCGGTATGCAACTGAGTAGAGCTGGAGTTTTTAACCGAGCAGCATATGGCATCTGTTTGAGACCCTTGATCCTCTTGGTGAGATACTTTTGGGGTCTTTCTAATTGCTGCAGGTGTCGGGTAAGGTACATCCCAAAAGGGGCATTGTATTCTATGATGGGCCTGATGAGGGATGAATAAAGGCACGATTACCTCTCTTGATCTAGATGTGACACCCTTCGCGATGAGGTGGGCTATGTAGAAGGTCTTTCTAACCACTTTGGCAATGTGGTTTTCAAAGGAGAGATTGCTATCAACTTGGGTCCCCAGGTCCCTAATAACTTTCTCTGTACTTAATGGGTTTCCACCTATGTGGTAATTTGTGGGCACATTGTTTTTGCCAAAGGGTATGACTATACATTTTTTGGCATTTAGCTTTAAACCATGGCGCTGGCACCAGTTATCTGTCTCTGTGAGACCTTTTTGAAGGATGTTTGTGTCAGCTGGAGAGTTGATTATGGCGCCCAGTTTGCAGTCGTCTGCGAACTTGGTGAGCCATAGTCCTCCCACGTTTGCCTGTACCTCGGAAAAGTATATACTGAACAAGAGTGGTCCCAGGACAGAACCCTGTTAGATGCCAATTGTGACCAGTTTCGAGTCTGACATGGCTCCAGCAACTCTCACTCTATGGGTTCTGTCTTTGAGCCAGTTTGCGACCCATCTTGTGACATAGGGGTTTATATTTAAGCTGGATAGCTTATCTATGATGCCCGAGTGGGGTATTGTGTCAAATGCCTTTGCAAGGTCTAGATAGGCTGTGTGGACTACCTTCCCTTCATCTATGGCTTTGGTGACTGTTTCAAAGAAGTCAACCAGGTTCAAAAGGCAGGATCTGCCCTTGACAAAGCCGAACTGGGTAGGATCTAGTGTCTGTAGGTCCCCAATGTCTTTGTTTATGAGCTCCATGATGATCCTCTCCATAGCCTTGCAGACTAAGCTAGTCAGGCTTATGGGGCAATAGTTTCCAGGGTCCGTAGAGGCTCCACCTTTGTGGAGTGGGACCACTGTTGCTGTACGCCATTCTGTGGGCACATATCCTGTAGTGAGGCTGAGATTGTATAGCTGTTTTATTTGAGGGATTAGTTCCTCTTGTAGTTCATGTAGGATGCAAGCTGGGACGCCATCTGGTCCCATGGAAGCAGTGTTTTTTGCTTTGGAGAGGGCAGCCTTCACCTGAGCATCTGAGATGTTTGGGAGGCAGCCCTCTGCCGGGATAGATACTTGCTCTTTTGTGGGGGGGGGAGTTTGCACTGAACCTGTCTGCCAGGATATTGGCGTTGTCTGTGGGTTCAGTGTATTTTTTGTCGTTTAGAATCAACTCAGAACAAGTCTGGGAGTTGCATCCCAGGTTTCTAACATAACTGAAAAAAGCCTTATGATTGTCTTTGGTGTCCTGTGCAATTTTTCTCTTGAAGCTGGCCTTGGAGGATTTTATGAGGGATTGTAATTTTTGCTAGTACTGATCAGAGATGCCTTCCCTATTAGGGATTTTGCTCTATCATGTAGTAGCTTCCTCCTTCTGTTGTACAGTTTATTTATGGCAGGGGTCCACCAGACTGGACGTCTGCCTTTGGATGATTGGGTCTTGGTTTTGTTTGGGATAGCATGATCCATGCATTCCTGGAGATGTCCGTAGAATGCATTTATATAGGATTCTGCAGTTTGGGCTGTAGTTTCCACTGGCCCTGGGGCCTTGAAGGATTCCACTTCGGTTTTGAAAAGTGAGAAGTTCGCTTTTGAGAAGTTTTTCACTGTGGTTTTCTGGGCTTGTTATTTTTCCCTACTAAATATGTTTTCAAGATGGATGCAGTTTGTTGTATTTTTGAAGTCTGTGAAGGAGGTAGGGTCTGTGACTGAATGTGAAGTTGATTTTGACCTGTACAACTCTGCTGTGCCTAAACAGCATTCATCTATATATCAAAATCTGGTTTATGCAGATGATGTAGCATTACAAGCTCTGAATATGAACTTCAGCAAATGATAGGTGAATGGAATGTGAAACTTACGGCACATGGGTTGAAACTGAGTACAGAAAAGACAGATGTCATAGTAGCAAACTGGAGAAATCAGAAAAAGTTGAAAATAGTGGAACAGGCTCTAGCAGATGGGAGGGAAGGCTGATGGCAGGGGACATCTAAAGAAACATCTCAAAGCTTGAAACAGAGTGCTTGCAGCCAAATGGCATAGAGTGTCTTGGGTATTGTGTGACAAAATAAAGCCAGAGAAGCTGAAAAACAAAGTATCCAAAACAGAGGTGAGACCAGTGCTTCTGTATGGTACAGGAACTTGGGCAGTAAAGAAAGAGTAGGACTGCACACTGTGGGATGAATGAAAAAGTGATGACATCAGAGGAAATGTCAAAGTAACTCCGGTTGCAGAGAAGGTCAAAGACAACAGAATATGGTGGTTTGGGCACATGGGCAAGAAAGCATGGGATGATTTGGTGAAGAACTTTTGAAAGAGACAGGAAGAATGCAAGAGGAAACAAAGATTTCACACCAAGAAATGCACAAATTTCATGACAGAAGGCCTGGGGTAATCCGGTATGATTGCTGAAGAAGGTAGGAGTGTGGCAATGGATCAAGAGAGGTGGTGGCAGTTGTTGCAACACCCTGACTCCATGTAGAGAAAATAAGAAAAAGGTGGGTGGGGTTGATGATTATAATTATGATGCTGATGACATTTTGCAATTGATTTATTTCTTTTCTACTGCAGGTTCTAAGGCAAACATCTGCTCAGTATGCTGAGTATAATAATGACTTATAATACTTCTTTAGGGATTTGTCAATACACCACAAGCAAAAATTCTATTTATTTCTCCTGAATTCAAAATTGTTTTGTCAGCAGATTTATGATCTCATACTCTTTAGTCTCATGAGTAGCAGACTGAATTACTTTCTTGGAAAATTGTGAATGTGTCCTTACAGCAGGAACAGCTAGCTAAGTGCATCTGTAGCTAATGATCATGGTATATTATTATTCTGAGAGATTTCCTGTAATCCTTTGTACTCTTACAGAGAAACAGTTCCTTATTGTGAGGTGCTACCAGTATTATTATGCCACTATTTGTGTATCCTCTGTCTGTCATTTGTTTCATAAAATGTATAGTTTACCTTGTGTCAAGCTGACAAACCCCATATGCATCAGAATGGTAATGTTGGCGTGTTCATTTGAAAGGAAAGCCAAAAATAATAATATTTTCTATAATCTTTATCAAAATATTCATATTGTACATGCTCTGAAACGTATACCCATATTTGAGATGCTCTAGCCTACTTTTCATAAAGCTATCAGGCTGTGCAAAATAAAATGACAAGGAGATAATCAGGGTGTCTTGCCTAGGAGATTTCACAAGAAAACAGGGATTCTCATCAGCCAAGAATGGCCTTTGAAAACAGAGAGTAAAACTTTTACAAAGTACCTGAAAACAAATGCTGCAGTTTTCAGGACTGTTCAGACTAAAGACAAAACAAAGGCTACCAAAGCAAATATAGAATTTTAGTGTGATTGCACACTGAAAGGAGTGTTTTCATATTTGCATATATTGAATCATAAAAATGAAATTAAACAGTTGATTTGTTTTCAGTAAAATACAAGATGCCTGTTTCTTTGTTTCCACAGAGGACAGCAGCCTAATTTCAATGGTGTTTTATAGATACTGATTCCAGTAGCTCTCCCTGAAAGTTTCCTGAATAAATGTTTAACCATTTTGTAGATATAACCTTTTACACCAAAGAATTAAAATATCTCAAAACAAAGAATATTCAGGCGACAGATCTGAAAATGCCCAGCAGTTAAGGGGTTTGATGCGTCATCAATAGTCGTTGCATCTGCCACTAGGATGGAATGTCTGTGCACATTTTTTAGTCTTGGTTTTCCATGATTTAACTAGAGTTGCTCAGAGATCAAGGAGCAATTCTTTAATTTTTGTAAAGTGAATTATTTTGCAGGTTTTGTGTTTAATGTGTTTGCATTTTTCTGCTTATTTGGCAGTGCTTGATCTACTTAAGCACTTACATTAAATGCATTTTCTATAATAATTTCCAGGTTATGGTCAGTCTTACTGCCTGTTTCTTGCAATCTAAAATGCGATAGTTTAATGTTTCTGTTGCTTCTTTTCTATGGCAGTGTTGCAGTTCTGTACATAAGCTCACTTTATTCTGACTTCATGGTAGCTGTTCTTTCTTTGCATTGCTTCATTTTGCACCATACATCCCCAAAGTACTTTACATTTGAGTTATTTTCTGAATGACATATGTAGACTACATTAACTTTTCACTCCCTATCTTCAATAACAGTGTTTCAAAAAGTTCATGTAACTTGTAATTACCTTTAGTTTTGCTATCATCACAGTCTGCTACATTGTCAGAGATGGTTCCGCTACATCTGGAAGGTTCTACATTGTAGTCACAGCCAAACAAAACAAACAATTTTAAATATTTGCTTGGACAATCTAGAAAGAATGTTTGACTAATTATACCTGGAATTATGGCTAAGCACTTAATGTAATAGCTAAAGATCGTGAAGGATTATTCTGATAAAGTTAATCTGATATTTTATTTGGTTACTGAACTGTCTGTATCTTTTACATATATTTTTTCAGTCTTCACATGCCCCAGCACCTAAGTACTGTACTCATGTTGTGCAATAACAAGAAAAGGAGCTCATAACAACCACTGCTAACTGCTACATCTCTAATTAGCTTTCTAGTTCATTGTGTAATGATTTGTGCCATGCGGGTGTGCAGTAGCTGATTGAGAATCCGGCCATTGTCCAAGTTGTGGAATATGTGCTTATTATTTTGATAACATTCCTAATGCAGAATTCTATTTTCTCTATCCCTAAGATGATTTGCAAATAAAAAACCTTGCTAAAAAAAAAAAAAAAAAAAATTACATGATAGCATGATCCAGATGTCTTTTAAGATGTAAGACAATGCCATACTCTTACAGAGTTGTATCACATGGTTGACAGATTCATGTTCCTATGTGACCAGGTGGTATAATTCACATGACTTGAATATGAATATTATTCTTGCATTTTCACTGCTAACTGAGGTTTACATAGGAAATGGCAGACATTTCCAAAATATGTCTCTGGCCTCAAAAAATCACTTGAAACCTCCTGTGTAACCTGTGTAAGAAAGTGGTCTCAATGATCTAAAGGTAGTACATACCTTTTGGATAGGATGGACACAACTCATTTTATAATACAGACAAAGTATACATAACAGAGATAAATGTCTTGAACCTGGGTTTCTTCCACTGTGACGTATGAAAGTCGCCTCTATGATCAAGAAGAATGACAGGTTTCAGATACAGAGGAGGTGAACCATTTTTGATAGTGAGTAAATAAACAGAGGTAGATGTCCAGTATCTGTTCTACTAAAAAAAGCAGTAGCAGAACACGTTTTTTATCTTGTTAATTGTTTTAATGTCTAACATTATCAAGAATCCTGATTAATCAAGTTTTTGAAATAAAGCTTTTGCAAAACATGAAGAAAAGGCATCATTCCTTCATGACTTATGCTTGTTATTCACATTTGCTATATACACCTTAACAGCATATACGGATGCCTGCCAACAGTAATTATTCAGATGTGTCTGCAGTTTCACAGCTATACTTTCTATGGCCCAAAAAGATGTAAATTCCTTTGTTATTTGTGCTTTGGTTCTCATGTAGGTGACTCAAAGTGTCAAAGGTCAGTTCCATTTTGTTTTCTTAACATTTTATTTGAAGCTATTCTATTTTTATCTAATGGTGAGTTTTCACAATGGTTTAGTCTCCTGTTGTAAAGTAGGTGGTGAAGAGGTTAACGAGTTACACATGTAGAACAACAGTCATGTGCATTCCAGGGATATTTATTGTGCAGTTTTTTTATAACACATTTCCTAATTACTTTTCAAATTCTCTGCTTTCCGTCAGTAGATTATTAAGTTAGATATTATATATTTTATGCAATCCTTGCCTAATGCTAACAGATGTCCTATTCGCTAATTTTTCAGCTTTCAGTGGTAATCCATTTGTAATGTTATAGTTTACATAGTAGAATGATTAAATATTTGAACTAAATATATGGGGCATAAATCATTTCATGGTGTAATAAAATGACATCAAACAACTGGAAATAAACAGGTTGCTTTAAGAAAGGACAAATCAGTACATAAAGGCTAACACTGGTTTTCAGTCAAAGCACACATTTCAGTTTGTTTTTCACAGAAGAACAAGGGAGGTACTAGAGGTGACATTATGGACTTTATTGTTGTTCATCACTTGATTTTGTTAATAACCTGATGAATTATTGGTTTAGGATACTCTGAGAATGAAATTAGCAGTAACTATAATTGTGTAATCAACAATTTCAGTATTAAAAATTTAAAAATATTTTCCCAGCCATAAGGTTCATAGGTGGGTACAAGGCTATTGGCCCTAGTGCCTATATAAGCCTAGCCAAAAAAGGTACCCTGTCTTTTTCCACCCAAGAAAATTATTTTCCTGTGCCACTGTCGAGCAGAGCCACAGAAGTGATCCCTGGGGTGAATTTCCTATTTCCCATCCAATCATCAAAATTTTTCTTGAAGAGCGCTAATGAGGAGCTCTGTTTGACATAGATAGGTAGTCTGTTCCAGAGTATGGGAAGTCTCTGGGACAGGAATCTATCCCTCCAGCATGTTCTGTTTATTGTGGTGACAAGGTTTAGGTCCCTAGAGCGTGGGATTTCTTTAAGTGGAGCATGTCCAACAGGTCTGGGTTTGACATAGCTTTGCATGTTAGGCAGAGATTGCCTCTGAGTAGGAGATATGCGATGGAGTAAAGCTGGAGTTTTTTGAGATGGTCTGAGTAGGGCATCTGTTTGAGGCCAGTAATTCTCTTTGTGAGGTATTTCTGTGGCCTTTCTAGTTGTTGTAGATGTCTTGTGAGGTACATACAAAAAGGGGCATTGTACTCTATAATGGGTCTAATGAATGATGATTAGAGGGGAACAATGACCTCTTTTTTCCTGGATGAGAAACCTTTTGTAATGAGGTGTACCATGTAGAAGGATTTCCTGACTACTGTGGCGATGTGATTATCAAAGGACAGACTACTGTCCACCTGTGTACCAAAGTCTCTTATCACACTTTTGGTGTTAAGTAGACTACTGCCTATGTGGTAGTTCATGAGTACAGAGTTTTTACCAAAGGGGATGACAATGTACTTTTTAGCATTGAGCTTGAGGCCATGGCTTTGACACCAGGCATGTCTCAGTGAGGCCCTTTTGTAGTATGTCCACATCATTAGGAGTTTCAGTTATGGCTCCTAGTTTGCAGTCATCTGTGAACTTCATTAGCCATAGACCTTCTGTGTTAGATTGTACTTCTGAAAAGTAGATACCAAACAGGAGAGGACCCAGGACTGAACCCTGTGGTACTCCAATTCTCACTGGTGTGAAGTTAGATTTCGAGTCTGCTACTTTCACAGTGTGGGATTTGTCAGTGAGCCAGTTGGCAACCCATCTTGTGGCATAGGGATTTATACCTAGGTTAGTAAGTTTATCTATAATTCCAGAGTGGGGGATGGTGTCAAAAGCCTTGGTGAGATATAGATAGCTGGTGTGAACAACCTCACCCTCATCTACGGCTTTGGTGACTGCTTCAAAGAAGTCTATCAGGTTTAGGAGACATGATCTGCCTTTTACAAACCCAAACTGGGTGGGGTCCAAAGTTTGGAGATGACCAATGCCATTGTTTATAAGTTCCATGATGATATGTTCCATAGCTTTGCAGACCAGGCTCGTCAGGCTAATGAGGTGGTAGTTCTTGGGGTCCATGGTGGCTCCCCCTTTGTGGAGTGGGATAACCTTCGCTGTGCACCATTCAGTGGGCACAAAGCCCGAGGTGAGGCTATGATTGAACATGGTACTTAGGTGGGGTGCCAGTTTGTTCTGTAATTCGTGTAGAACGCAGCCTGGGTGTGGTTAGGTCCCATGGATGCTGTGTTCTTGGCTTTGGAGAGTGTGGTTATTACCTGTGCAGCCATGATTACAGCAATTTTGCATTCTTCCGGTATAGAGATGGGCCCTTTTGGGGGTGAGAGGGGGGTAAAGTTAGCACTGAACCTATCTGCCAGAATGTTGACAATATCAGTTGGTTCTGTATATTTAGTGCCATTGTGTTGTAACTCAGAGCAGATCTGAGTATTGCCATTGTGATTGTTGGCATAGCTATAGAATGCTTTGTGGTTGTCTTTAGAATCAGTGGCAATTTTGTTTTCGTAACTAGCTTTGGAGGATTTTATGAGGGATCTCAGCTTTTTACTGAGGCTGACCAGGGAGTTCCTCCGATCATGGGATTTTACTCCTTTCTGCAACAGTTTCTTTCTTCTGTTGTAGAGTTTGTTTATGGCAGGGGACCACCAGATTGGCTTCATATTTTTGGAGGATGGCATCTTGGTTCTGTTAGGGATTGCACAATCCATGCACTTGTGTAAGTGCTTATAAAGTGCATTTGTGTAGGATTCAGCAGTCGTACCTCTATTGTCCATCTGCATGGGTGTCGTGAAGTTTGCCACTTCTGTCTTAAGAAGCGTGAAGTTGGCTTTGGAGAAATTTTTTTCGGTGGTTTCCATAATGGGGGGTGTGGGCGGGATGTGGATGTCTGGGGTGATTTGCTTGTGGTCGGATCTGACCAATGAGGAATTGACCTCTGGTGTGGAACACCAGTTGCCCATGTTGGTAATGACCAGGCCTAGGATATTGCTGCCCCTGGTGGGGGTGTGGATAAGTTGATTCAAGGCATTGGAATTTATGAATTCCAGAAAGTGTTGAGCGAAGGAGTTGGTACATGAGTAGTTTTCCCAGTTAGTGGTGGGGTAGTTGAAATCACCCATTATTAGGGTGTTAGGTTGTACCTAATAATTTCCAGTGTATCAAGAAATGTGGAGTGGGAATCCTGGGGCATGGTGGGAGTCTGTAGCAAGCCATAGTTTGGATTGCAGTCTTGCCCAGGGTTAGTTGCACTTGGATAATCTCAGATCCATTATACTGAGCAACTAGCCTGGAGGTGTGGATATCCTTAATGAATATGGACACGCCTCCACCTTTAGTGTTTCAGTCCAGGTTAGGTGGCCAAAAGGTGTAGCATGAATTATAGCCTGGAAATGCAGGGGTGCTTTCTGGAGCCTTGAACCAGGTCTCTGTCACTGTACATATGTCGATGTTTTCCATTTTAAGGAGTGCCTTGAGTGAGTGCATTTTGAGGTTTAGACTGCTAGCACTGAGTAGCATTACCCTCAGATTTTGCTTGCTTGTATCTGTTATGATGGTGAGTTTGTCATTTGAACCTTGCCTAAAAAAGGCACTATAAGGGTGGCAAGAGCCTTAGCCAGTATCTGGAATCCCAAGGGCAACAGGTGCAGGCCATCTCTGGCAAAACATCATGGTCTGTCGATCATGTCATCTCAGGCAGACAGATACTGGATCTCCTTAGAATGACACCAGTAGCTTAGCCAATTATTGAAGTCAATCATTTTGTCCTTGTACTTTGGTATCATTCTGGGTGATGGCAGGATGCTACTCAGGACTAGGGTCATACCTACTTGGGCTACAAGATTGGACAGCTCCTTCATGTCTCTTTTCATGTACTCCAGGGAGGTACATCTCAGGTCATTGACACCAACATGGACAATGACAGAGTCATATTTGTACTTGTTGTGGAGTGACCTGAGTGCGTGTGTTATGCGGTGGATCCTGGCACCCAACAGGCAGCTGACAGTAACTTTCTCCTTGTTTAGCCTGGTGAGTGGAACATCAGTGTGCTTGACTATAGAGTCACCTATGACTAGAGTGTTGGGTATATTGTTATGCCTTATGGGCTGTGGTTGAGTTGCACAGTGAGTTTGTGGGCTATGTGTCATTTGGGTTGTGTTGGGGGAAGGAGTTTGCTTGCGTTTCTGCTTTGGACGTCCCTGTTACTTGGGCAGATTTTTATTGAGAGCCTCCATGAATGTAGGTGTGTGTTTTCTGTTTCTACGTGTGTGTTTTGGTGGTGTAGGTTTGAGGGACTATGTGATGAGTGTGGTGTGGTACAAGTGTTTACCCTTTCCTCTTGACTGTCTAGTCCAGTCTTGGGTGAAGACAGCTTTGCTTCCAGTTTGGCTATATAAGTCCATCTCTCACAATTTTTAGTGTTGGGTGGTAGGAGGAGAGGGTTGCCTGTGTACATGAGGCAATTGCTGCATTGCCCTAAGATGCCCAGATTCATCAGGTAGACAGGAGAAAACACCAGGAGCTGACCCTTAGACATGCCTGGATAGGTGCTTATTTATTAAGTACTAAAACCTGCTTTCCTCTACACAAATGAGGAAAGTTGAGTGTTGTAGTAATTTGTAGCTTATTTAGTGCTTACAATGAGTTCTGAAGAAGTGCTGAGCTCAAAGAAACAGATTTGAGTACTAAAACTAAAAAACTGTCTAGTTTGTAAGGGAAAATTTGAAGAGCACACTTTATGGCTCCACGAATAGTTTAACCCTAGCTAAGAGATGGGGGCTCAGAAGCATTCAAACAGTCCTGGATACAGCAAATCTGTATCTGGACTAGACTACTTACAAGAAAGGCAAGAAACAAGCTTAGAATTTTTTTTTTTTTGTAAAATGGAAAGGGAGTAAGGAGGAGCAGAAGATAACTCAAGGTTAAGAACTAAGTGGGTTGGCCTTCTAAAGTGTTCTCCCTGTATTAGGTAGAATGAGGTAATGTCACTAAACTGGGAGGAGTGTCCCAGATCAAATTTACAGTAGGGGCGGACAACTGCAAAGCCACCAAGTAGCAGAACAAACAAACCCAAACAGGTGCTTAACAATTGTAGAAAATTTCCAGTTAATACTTCACACACAGTGAAACTAACTAGAAAAGTATGCAGCAGATAATAAAAATGCTATAAATAACTCATAAAAATAAGCAAAAAACAGGATACTTAATGTTATATATCACAGATCAGGGTTTGCTCAGTGCCCTTCCTCCGATTAGCTCAGTGTGAAATGGCAGAAACACTCACAAGTTAACTTCTTAAGTAACAGAAAGTTGAAACCTGAAACAACTTTAAAAAAATCTCGAAACTGCCAATGAGGTTTACTCCAAGCCGTAGTCCAGGTAACCCCAATCAGCCATACTTACGGAATAAAAGGGAGAAAGTTCAATCTAGATATTTTCATTGTCCACATATATAGTAGAATGCTGCTGCTAGCTGAAACTTTTGGGTTTTGTTCAGTCAACCCTGCTATCAAAAATGTAATTTATATTTGTTACATACTTTTATTGTTAGCATTTTAACTGGTCAGCTTGCATATTAAACTAATATACTTATTCACAGTGAAAAGGAGATGGTAGCTTGTTAGTTACGATTTTTTTTTCATTTGGTCTTCATTCATTAGGAGACAATAATGGTAACAATAATATGACTGATAAAAAACAGCAATCTGCATTCCAAAACAAGAAAGTATGCTTTAGAACCAGGGGATATATTTGGGTAATGATAAAACAACTGCCTATGCAGAACTGTTCACAGAAACTCTGTACAAGCAGGTTAATAGATGCATAGAAGAAGCTGTACCCACCAGGAAGAAGTACATAACTAACTCAAAAAACAAGACCCCCTGGTGGAATCACAAAAACAATTGGATGTATAACAGGAGGAAGAAAATCATGGTAATAATTAGGTGCAGCACCCAGCAGGATAAAAGCACTCTCATCAAACTAAACAAACAACTCAGAAGACCAATAAAGTCTACCAAAGCCAAATTTGGGGTAATTTTGCATTCCAGGCCAAGGACAAACACAAAGCATTCTTTAGCTATGTCCGCAACCTCAAAGGCAATACACAATTGTGTGCAGAGCTCATTGTAAATGGAGCCACCTATACTGAGTCAGAAGATATAGCAAACCTCCTGGCTGATAAATTCATCTCCAATTTTACTCCTCTCTTCCCCTCAACCTTCCCTCAGGAAATATCATCAAATATAACTCCCCCTACTATCACTACGGAACAGGTCCTTAATGCTCTCTCTAAGACCAAGTACACTGCATCAGTGGGCCCAAACAATATCCCTGGATGCCTTCTGAATAGCATGAAACATGACCTATCAAGGCCTCTGGAATTAATGTTTAACTGTATCCTCCAAACAGGCTTTGTGCCTCATGAATGGAGAAAGGCAACAGTCATCCCTTTACGCAAAGGTGGGCCATCTACAGACCCTGTAAACTACAGACTCATAAGTTTCACTAGTCTTACATGTAAAGTCATGGAAAGAATTATCATGGAGATGATCAATACAGATATAGTAAACCTCCAGACACTGTACCCAACCAAGTTTGGTTTTGTCAAGGGAAGATCATACCTACTCAACCTGGTGGACTTCTTTGAGAAGGTCGCCAAAGCAGTGAATGAGGGAAAAACTGTTCACACTGCCTACCTTGACCTGGCCAAGGCATTTGACAAAATACCCCACTCAGGCATTGTTGACAAACTCAAGAGGATAGGCACAAACCCGTATGTCACCCAGTGGATAGCCAACTGGCTCACAGACAGGAAGTTAGAATTAGGGAGTCCACCTCTAGAAAGAGGCCAATTACAAGTGGAGTCCCTCATGGTTCAGTCCTTGGACCGCTCCTTTTTGGCATTTACTTCTTACAAGTCAAGGCCGATTTCAATGATGTCTGGCTGACTAAATTTGCAGATGATTGCAAATTAGGAGCTGTCATTGAATCTCACACTGACACAAATGTTCTGCAGGAGGGGCTGACAGAGACAAATAAATGGTGTCAGAGCCATGGACTAAAATTAAATGCCAAGAAATGCATAATAGTATCCTTTGGGAAGTCATCCATCCCAGTAACTATCATATTGGCAACACACCCTTTAGAGCTGACCCAGTAGTCATGGACTTAGGGACACACATAGATAGTAATCTAGCCTTTGATCATCAAGTGTCTGCAGAGGTGAGGAAATCATTCTATGTTGCACAACTTATAAATAAAGGTATGGCATCTAAGTCCAAGGAAGTCATTGGCCACTGCATTCGGCATTCATCAGACTTCTCATTGAGTATAATGCCCCCTTTGGTATGTACCTAACCAGGCATACCCAACAACTGGAACGTCCACAGAGGTTCCTTACTAAAATAATACACGGTGTGAGTAATATATCTTGTGCAGACCACCTCAAGGCCGTATCCCTGTATTCTGTCTCCTACAGGCTTTTGAGGAGAGATCAATGGCTGGCCTGCAGGGAATTGTCAGACACCACTCTGATGGACCTCCTGCATATCCACAAAATAAACAGTACCAGAATTGCCTGTTCTAAAGACTTAAATCTCGCCTGTGATATAAATAGGACCTGCTGGAGAGATAGATATGTATCACAGAGACTACCCCTTCTATGGAACAGGCCCCCCCACCCATATGAAGCAGACTTCCTCCCTAACCCATTTCAAGTCCAACTTGGACAATTGGATGGGAAACTGGAAATTCATCCCTGGTTTGGCACCGTTGTCTGTAATGCAAACAGGTAACCTGTAAATGGTTCATCTCCCAGGCCCATGCTTACACTTATCAATGCTATCAGAACTTGTCATTGATTTGGGATGCATAGCTAGGCTTAAAAAGGCCCTTGTGGTCATTAGCCTAGTAAACACCTATGAACCTATAAAAATTATCTGCAAAATGTTACCTATATCCACAGGGATTGATTGAGTGATGCCATCAATGATAAGTTCAGAATAATATTGGATGTTATTTCTGAGGTTCTTTGCAAAATTAGAAAGTGTCTTGAGTTTATTCTTAGCTAACATGATGATTTTCAGTTAATAATTAACTTAGCAGAATTTGATCTCACTCCTGAATTATTTCTTAACCTTTTCCGATTGATATTCACCCATTTACTTTTTATGCAATTTGTTAGTACTATGAGTTTCTTTTTCCTTTTTTGTAGAGTGAGTTTGTAGGCTCATAAGTTCAAAGGAGGTTCCTAGGCTAGTAGCCCTAGAGGCTTTACAAGACTGGTCATGTTAATCCCAAGTATCCCCATTTGTTCTTTTTGTGTAGTTCAGATGATGAATTTATGAACAGAGCGTGTCTGTGATCAACACTGGCTACCACTGTCCATGAGGGACATGGGTATCACCCCAGGGGTGAATTTGCGGTCTCCCATCCAATTATCTAGGTTGTATTAAAATAGGGTCAACGAGGAGCTCTGTTTTACGTGAATCTGAAGTGTATTCCACAGAAGCAACATTCTCTGGGAGACATATCTGCCTCTCCAGCATGTTCCGTTAATGTCACAATCAAAGTTGAGATCCCTAGAGCTAGTGGCTCTTGTGTCATTTGACTTGTGGATATGCAGCATCTCCATTAGGGCACGGTTGGAGATTGCCCTATAGGCCAGGCACAAGTCAACTCTCATCAGCCTATAAGATACAAAGTAAAGTAAAGTGACAGGGCTTTCAACTTCTTGACATAGATCATGGTTTGGAGTCCCTGTATTTTCTTAGTGAGAAACCTCTGAGGTCTCTCCAGCTGTTGCAGATGTCTGGTGAGGTACATGCAAAGGGGTGCATTATACTCTATTTGTGGTCTGATGAGGGTCGAGTACAGTGGAGTAATAACATCCCTTGACTTAGATGCTATATCCTTGCTTATGAGGGTGCACAATATAGAAGGCTTTCCTTACCACTGTGAAAACTTGGTGGTCTAAGTTCAGATTGCTATCAACCTGTGTTTCCAAGTCCTGCACCACTGGGTTGGAACTCAGGGGGGTGCTGTCAATATTGTAATTTGTAGGGAATTACATTTTGCCAAAGGAATAATAATGCATTTTTTTTGCATTTAGTTTTAGACTGTGACTTTGGCACCAATCATTTGTTTATGTTAGCCCTTTTGGTAATATGTTGACATCATTGGGGGATTCATGATTGCTCCCAGTTTGCAATCATCGGCAAATGTGGTGACCCAAAAGCCACCTACTTTGGCCTGGACTTCTGAGAAATAGATGCCAAACAGTAAGGGGCCCAGCAGAGACCCCTGTGGTACTCAATTGGTGATGGGTCTACTGATGGAGGTGACGTCATCAATTTTCACAGACTGTGTTTTGTCACTGAGCCAATTGGCTACCCATCTAGTAATGTAAGGGTTAATCCCTGTCTGGTAGAGTTTCTCAATGATGCCAGATTGGGGAATTGTTTTGAAAGCCTTGGCAAGGTTAAGATAGGTAGTGTGCACAGTCTTAACTTCATCCTTGGCAACATACTCAAAGAAGTCTACTAGGTTTAATATGCATGATCTACCCTTAATGAAGCCAAACTAGTTTGGGTCCAGCATTTGGAGGTCATCTATGTCATTGTCAATAAGGTCAATGATAATTCTTTCCATTGCCTTGTAGATGAGGTTGTTTAGACTTATGGGTCTCTGGTTCCCAGGGTCAGTTGATAGCCTCCCTTTGTGCAGGGGGATTACTGTTGCTGTTCTCCATTCTGCAGGAGCATAGCCACTTAAACTATGATTAAAGAGAATGTCAAGTGGGTCCAGGTCCACTAGGTCTTGTTTTAGATTGTTTAATAAACAACCTGTGATTTTATCTGGTCCCACTGAGGCTGTGTTTTTGGCCTTGGTGAGTGCAGAGATGACCTGTTCTCTAGAGACACTAGGCAGAGGGCTGGTGTCAGGTATGCTTTGGGATATGGTAGGTGGGGATAGGGAGGTGAAGTTTGTGCTGAATCTGTCAGCTAACAGGTTGGCAATATCTTCCCGTGTAATATGAGTAATCCCCTCTACAACCAGTTCAGCACAGAGTTGGGCATTCCCTTTTAGACTTCGGATGTAGTCAAAGAATTCATTATGATTATCCTTGGCTAGGGATGTGATTTTAGTTACATAATTTGCTTTAGAAGACTTTTACAAATTTCAGATTTTCTTGTTTAGGCTTAGGAGGGAACTCTTCCTCTGCAGAGTAATATGCCTCTTGCTTTTGGACAACAGTTTTTCCTCTTGTTATATAATCTGTTTATACTTGAAGTCCACCATGGCGGCTTGTTATTACAGGAAGATCTAGTTTTGATCTGGTCAGGTACACCAGAGTTTACGCAGTCGCTTAAGTGTTTGTACAGGGCATTTCCATACAATTCTGCATTGTGATCATTGATGTCTGTGATTGCAAGTGGTAAGAAGCTTTTTCTACCATCACTTTGTAGGCTGTAGTTACCTTTGGTAAAGATTTTTATAATTTTTGTTCTTGTGAGGGTGTCAGTTCCAGTAGTTACTTCAAATGAGACTGGTTTGTGGTCTGACCTAACCAAGGAAGGCACCGTGCAGGGGGAGGTACAGTGACTCCCATGTTGGTGATTACTATGTACAGAACATTAGAGCCCCTAGTGGGAGTGCAGGCTACCTGTTTCAGAGCATTTGCGTTAGCAAATTCCAGGAACCTCTATGTGTGAGTTTTTACTTGTGTATGTCCCCCAGTCTATGGAAGAATAGTTGAAATCTCCCATGACTAAGGTGTTGGGCTGTATGGTGAGGGAATCCAGTAAACTGAGGTAAGTGGTGTGCTTATCCTGGTTCATAGTGGAGGATCTATAGCTAGCAATGATGTGGTATGTACTTTCCCAATAGTTGATTGGACATGCAGTAGTTTGACAGAGTCATGAAGTTTGACCAGTCTCAAAGTGTATTTTGTTTTAATGATGATGGTTACACCTCCAGCTTTGGTGCCCTCATACATCTTTTTGAGGTCTGAACATGTGGAAGGCATTGTAACCTTCCAAGGTCATGGTGCTTTCAGCAACCTTGATCCATGTCTCAGTAACCGCACAGACATTAACATCCTCTAGGGTGAGGAGTGCTTCCAGGGAGTGCAGTTTTGTGTCTAAACTCCTAGCATTAAGCAGCATGACCCTGAGTTTGTCTCTATTAGATTTTGTTATGTTGGAAAATTTGCTGTTTTTGACATTGCCTGAAAAGGCACTACTGGGGAAGCAAGGGTCTTTGCCAGTATCCAAAAGTCTAGGGGGGACAGGTGCAGACCATCTCTAGCAAAATAGCAAGGGCTATCTACTATATCCTCCCAGGCTGACAGACACTGGATCCTCCTGTACTGACACCAGAAGCTGATACAATTGTTGAAGTCAATCATTTTTTGTTTATATTGTGACATCACCCTGGATGAGGGTAGGATAGTGCGTAGGGCTAAGGACATACCTGTCTGGGACACATAATCAGAGAGTTCCATCATGTCTCTCTTCATATAGTCCAGACAGGTATGTCTCAAGTCATTCACTCCATCATGGACTATGGCAGAGTCATAATGGTACTTGTTGAGTGACTTGAGTGTATTCATGATTTCTCAGATCCTGGCACCTGATAGGAGGTGACAGTGATCTTATCCTTGTCCAGTCTGGTGCATGGGACATCTGTGTGACTCATGATTGAGTTGCCTATGACAAGACATTGGATGCGTTTTGTCTTAGGGGCTTATTTGTAGAGAAACGTGTGTGTGTGTGTGTGTGTGTGTGTGTGTGTGTGTGTGTGTGTGTATGTGGGTGTGTGTGCGTGTGCGTGTGCGTGTTTGTGTGTGTGTGTGTGTGTGTGTGTGTGTGTGTGTGTGTGTGTGTGTGTGTTGATATGTGTAGTGGTTTTACTTAGTGATGAGTGTGGGTGGTATGCATTTGGGAAGTCTCTCTTCTTTTGGTAGGTTTTTAGTGAGAATCTCGGCATATGTGGGTTTATGTGTCATGACCTTATTTTTTGTGAGAGGCAAGGTTTGCATGAGAGGTGAAGCATGTGTGCTGACAACCTGTTTGATATATAGTTTGTTTTTACATGAGAGAATTGACTCCAATTCCACAGTGATTTGCATCTCTCACATGGGGCATTAGTTTGCTTTAGGAGTAAACGGTTGTTAGTGTACATGAGGCAATTGCTATGTTGCCTCAAGATGCCCATATCAGTCAAGCTGGCAAGAGAAATTATGAGAAACTGCCTGTTTATTGTGGCAGGATTTTTCTGAATGTGTTAGTTGAGAAGGAAGTGGGCTAGCTGGACGTAGTCACAAAAAGCAAAAATGAAGTAATGATTCAATTAAATACAGTTAACAAAGTGCAGTACTTGCTTAAAATATGTTTATTTTTCTTTTTATTTTCAGAGGATGCTTTGAATTTCAGTGCAGATGCACTCCAGACCTCTGGCTAAAGTTTCCAAATGTTGAGCAGCTCTGCTAAACGGAGCACAAATATGAGGCTTATAGGGTCTATATTGGATGCTCGAACTTTCAAAAGTTCGAGTGTCATATGGTCGACACCATATGATCGAACGTTTGAAAGTTTGAACGTTTTAACGGAGATCTCCATACAATGTTGAATGGGAAGATTTCCCTTTTATGCACTGTAGTGCGATCTCGGAGTTGGTATATGTAAAGAGCAGGTGGTGTGCAGGCAAAGCCGCCCCATGTGGGGGGTGCAGGGGGGCATGCTCCCCTGCTTAAAATGTTCAGGTAATTTATTTGTGTAGTTTATTTATTTTTTTGGATTTTTGAACTTTTACAAGTTCAGTTATATGGTATCAACCATAAGACACTTGAACTTTTAAAAGTTCGAGCATCCAATACAGACTCGGCTTATATACAGGCAAATTTAAACAGTTTTAGCACAACTACCAATGGTCAAGCTACAGACGGAGCCTTTCTCCAGAAATCTCCAATTCAGATGGGTTCTGAGCTACACACTTCTGCCACAAGGATGCAGGGAGACCCTCTTAATGTAAGATATCTGTTTTAAGAGCACAGTGATACCAATTTCTTGATGGGAAGGAGTAAGGGAGAGTCACTTAAAGGTCAAAGTGAGAGTGTTTAGTAGTTTACTATTAAATGAGCTGCAGCAGCACCACCCTCTGTACAAACTGGCAGCTCTTAGAGCAGCTGTCAATGGTGGGAGACTATGGAGAACATTTCATATAGAGGATTTTAAACTAGAGAGGTTTGCTTATATGCAATTACAGGGAACAGTACATTGAGGCTTTTATATCAGCAGGATGAAAGACTTTTCTAAAGTTAAAACCTCAGCAGGATGAAAGACTTTTCTAAAGTTAAAACCTCAGGCCAATCAGATAAAAACACAATAAGCTATAGACCAGTAGTTCTCACATTGGATGGCTTAAATTTATCTCTCTACTCCCACCAGAGTAAATGTGCAGCTTTCTTGCTTTGCATTAGCTGGGAAATGAACCCAGGTCAACTGCCTGGAAATCAGTTATGCTCACCAATGCTATAGATTTAAATCCTAACACAAACATTTCCGAAGTTCATAGGTTAGTATTAGGTTAGTTACCATTATGGATATTTTAAGTCAAGCCTAATACCCCATGTGAGGATCAAACCATGCATCTTGTGTTTGTAAGGTAAACACCTTAACCATTATGCCTACCTCTCTTATGGTAGAGTTCAATCAGAGGGGCATGTTTATAAATTTTGCATTATATTTGTTGCAAATATTATCATGTGTCTCTAAATAAGAGCCGAGGTGACAGTACTGGATTTCAGTATAAGTGGAGATATTTACTATAGTGTCCTCTAGCAGTGGGGGAATATTGAATTGCCTCACGTCTTCATTGAACACAAGGAAATTGGCCTTTGAGAATGTTACAAAAGATGGGTGGGTTGGTTACTGAACCAACAATGGGACTGTATGGTAAATAAAACAACATAGTGAGCACATATGACCAGTAAGTGTATGACAGTGAGTGAGGAGATGCTGTGCTTTTGAGGACAAAACCAAGTATGTTAGTGCTACTAGTTGGGGGTGGAACCATTTGATCAGCACCATAACTAGGGAGGGTGAATGGGGTATCTGATCCTGGCTCAAGGTTTTAGGGGATATGATTAGCAAGTGCAGAAGGTGTAATATGACAGCATTGTCTATGATGTATAAAGCCAATATTGCATTTGCACTCTGAAGCATGGAAGCACAGTGTATGTGACTGCAAATATTGTAAGTTGGTTGTAACAGTTGCAGCAAACAGTTTGCTTCAGTTAGAGTGCAGAAGTGCTTTTATTCCTGATTTTTATTTTTTAATTCTCAACTTTTAGTTGAGGGGGAGAGCCAGGGGAGAGCCAATTTGGGGAACACCACAGATGGCCATGCAGCTTAGCTATACTTCTGTATTTGATGAAGGAGTTTGCAATGATAAAGTCAAGGAAGCAATGTGCATATTTATTTGTAGAGGTGTGGATGAGTGGTTTTATAGAAGGTAAGTTAAAACCCCTACAAAGATGGTGTTATGCTCAATAGATAGGGACCCTAAGTTTATTAAGGTACTCTACATGATTTGCAATTATCTTTGCATTGGGTTTTGTAGATGGAGCATATGTAGTATAAGGTCTTATTTTCTGATATTAGGAAAGGAAGAAATTCAAGCTCATTGCCCTTTTGGACTAGTTTACATGTGATGGGGCTTTGGATACACTTTTGGTTCTAAATGAGTGGTGTTCAGAGAAGCCAGGTAAGAAAGTTGTGCTGTCTGTATTCCAGGACCAGGTTATTGTCAAAGCAGATATCCACATTTTCCAGAGTTAGCATTGCCTGAAGCAAGATAATTTTCTTATTTAGGCTTCTAGCACTGAACAGAGCTTCACTAATATTTCCCAGACTGGAATTTATGTATATTAGGTTGGTAGCTTAACTAGCCTGATATTACGTAGAAAAGGCACTATAGGAAGTAGAAAAAGTCTTATCTATTATTCAAAACATCTGATGAGGGTTGGGATGATGGCCTAATGGTAAGGTGCAGGGTTTGAGTCTCACAAGGGATAATTGACTAGGCTTAAAATGCCTTGCAAGGCGATTAGCTTAGTACTAAGCTATGAGAAAGGTATATGATGTGTTTGTTGAAATAGATGGGGCTCTCTTCCATCTCCCTACATGGTGTCTCATATTTGGGCCTCCTCAGAATGACATTAATAACCTAATCAATTATTAAGGTCAGCTATCTTTTGTTTCTACTGTGGCATCATTCTCTGTAATGGCAGGATACTGATTAAGATTAATTTATTCCCAGACATATAGATTTATTCAGGGGGCACCATCATGTCTTCCTTTATATACTATAAGAGAGAACACCTGACACACATGGACAGTGACCATGTCATATTCGTACTTGGGATGAAGGGACTTGATTGCTTTCATAACATGGCAGACTCTGACACCTGAGAAGCAGCTATTACACTGCCTTTTTTCAGCCTTGTTTGTGATGCATTGGTGTGCCAATCTAAGGAATCATATCTAACAGGTAATGGTAAGTGCACTGCTCTTATAACCTGAATGGCTTGGTCCGATTACTTTTGTGATTCTTGTGTTGGATGAAGATGTCTGCAGTATGGAATGAGTGTTAGTGTGTAGCTGAGGTTTGACTGCAGTACAAACATTTACAGTGCCACACCTATGAAGTCTTTATGATTTTGGAAGACATTTTTGGAATACCTCGGCATGGGAAGGTTTTATGTTTGTCTTGCAGCTAATTGGTATGGTGCTTCTATCTGTACTATGTTTTCCAACAGTTGCAATACACAGTGCACTTGTTCTGAGGTAATGGGAGTTTCTACACAACCTCAGGGCCAAGTGTTACACAGCTGGCAATGCATGGATCAGAAATAGAGTCATAACCCTTCTATAGATGCTAGATGGAATATGGTATGCAATACTTTGTCACACGGTGGCACTTGGTGCAATGCAGTCCAATATAACACAGTACTGTAGCTGTACAATATATAGAGGACAGTATGAACAGTTTCAGGACAATACAAAATGTTGCAATATTTGTTCAGTATAGTACAACACAGTACAACATGGTGCCGTATAAAATAGTACTTCTCAAAATAGCACAACACAGAACAATGTAATACAATTCAACATAGCAGAGAACAATGAAATTCATTATTACAAGGAAGAACTGTGCAGCAGGCACTGACAATACAGCACAATAATCCAACAGTACTATAAACATGTATAGCATTAGAGTGTCTGAGCAGCAGGCATGAATATTACAATGTTATGATCAATGCATTATCGATTGTTAATGTGTGAATAGGCAGCAGGTACAGATGCCACAGCAAAACATTCAAATCATCATAGGCATAATTGTCTTCAAAATTTCACCTGACTTTTAATGCAACAGGCAAAATGTCATAAACTTCTAGGTGAATCATACTATAGGCACATGATAAAATATAGTGTTTGCAGTATCTACACTAGGCTTGGATGCCAGACTAGTAACTACAATGCAGAAAAGTTGATACAGTACAGTAAGGTATGCAGTACTATCCCAGCAACACTATAGTATTACAGGGAAGTAAGCAATCAGATACAAAAAGGATACAATTTAGCAGGCAGTAAGCAATCCACCACAGCTGGGAAACATGCAACAGGGAGAAACAATTAGCAAAGCTAAATCCAGTTTCACTAGCTTATAGATGGTGTTAAAAACTGTTGCCTCATATACCCTGGTGCACCAAGGTACATGCAGCTACTCTACTAGTACTAGTCAAAGGAAAAGGGGATAGGAGGAATAGAACAGTTAGCAAGTTGAATTACTACTACCATATGCACTTGTTTACTTTGTTACATATTCCACAGGAGCCCAAAGTCAATAAAAAGTTCACACAGCTTTTAAAACAATAAAAATACAGATCAAAAATAACAAAAGAATTATAATTTTCTCTCACCAGGGGTGATCCACCAAGATCATTTTCAGATATAAAATTACCCGAGTACAAATCAGAACTTTTAAAACTTATTTTTTTGAAGTCAAGTCCAGTTGTAGAGTTCAAGGTAGGTTGGTCAGCAGAGTAGAGTGGTGGTAACCACAAATATAAGATTAAAGCAGACCCCAAGAGTAGACAGGCTATTTAAAAGTTTACATTATTACATAACAAGCAATGCTAGTTAGCAACAATAGCAGCAGTAGTCATTTATCTCACCAGGAAGGAATCAGCTAGATTAATTTCAGATGCAATATAACCGCAACACAAAATATAGCTTTTAAATCAGTCTAATGTGTAAAAAAAGTGCCAAAATGTTTACTTGCCAGATGTTGTGGGACAGTGTGTACAGGCAAATCCGGTTTCAGAGTTGGAAGGGTCTTGCTGGTGTTGCAATGAGCATAGCATTAGCCTTATTCATATGTTCTGGAATTGTGACAGAATTTGAGAGATATCTGATATATATATGTATCCTACAGTGGGAAACTGTTTTCCAGAAGAGCAGCAAGGAACTGGAGTTCTGTCCTCTTCAGAGTTGGGGAGACGGGAGAAGTGGAAGGAAAGTCAGAAGCTGTGTATTGTAATAGTAGTGGGATGGATTAGTAATACCATAGCAATATGATGGAAGAAGGAAACAGAATGTCAGTCTGCATGGAAATAGAGGGAATATTTACAAAAGTATAGGAGTATTATTGCATTTCAAGTGGATTAGGAAGAGATAGTTAAATTTAAAAGGAAGGCCAGAGAATACTATTTAAGAGATAAAACTCTGTGAGGGTAATAAGTGGTAGAGTGATGAAGCTGATTCAGCTGACAGACAGTACTGGGTGATAAGGGAGGTGTTCTGTATGGGAATAATTCTCACTATTTAGAATAGCTAATGCCATTGCAATTGTATATATGTTGCTTTCAATGGCTGATACAGATTGCATAGGAGTGGAAATATGGAAATGTGTTCTTGATATGTGACTTCTGACTTAGTTTTATATATTAAATTGGTGCTGTGAAAAATTTCTCAACAGGAAGAGAAAGAAAAAAAGTCTTAAAAAATGCTATGGGACAGGTTCTTTGAACTGTGATGTCTTAGTGAATGTTGATTGTCTAAGGTTAAAACTTTTGTTTCTAATATAATTAAATGTTATATTGTTCTAATACTTGCTGCAGGTTATTGAATGCTAATGAAGTGTTGCTCTTTAAAAAAATTATGGCAGTAGAGATCAAGGTAGGTTGGTCATGTGATAGACCAGCACAACAGACCTTTGCAGTCAGATCTGGTAACAGTGTTTAAAGCTGGCTGGTCATTTCAAAGGCCAGGGCAATTTTTATTTATTTGCACAAATAAATGTTAATGGGTTTTCAAGTATCCAAAGAAAAGAAAGAATGGGACCACAATGAATACATATAACCATGGATCAGATTTCTACAGAAAACATAAAGGTAAAATTTTATATAACAGTCTCATTACATTATATACTTTAACTCTCATATCAATCTACAAAAACAGTGAAGTCACAGAAGTTACAGGAAGTATACAGATATAGCCTAAATTAATTATGGTTATGAAGTGGAATGATTCCCTACCTGAAGGTAAGATGTCCTTTAAGTGGTTATATCTGTCAAATATTAGTTGGACTACAGACCATCCTTCCAGACACAGTGCCCTGCATTCTACCCTGCTGGCCAAAGATGAGTGTGATATGCTATATTCCTAATCTATCAGACAGATTTGCTTTCATGTCCTGAAATATGGTTTGCTCAAGACCACTGAATTAAAACCAAAGATTTGTAAAACAGTAAGGGAATTATAACCTCTTGTGCTGCAAAATATTTGGAGTATTAATTATCTGGGTACTTACGTATTATCGCGACCAGATTTGCGGCATGCAATAATTGCTCATGTTTCAGTCAAACAAATGTCTTTTAAGTTTAAAAGAGTTGGTTAAACTAAGACGTCTTCTGGGATATTGGTGATGGGTTTGGAAGAGGAATAAGGGGAAAATTCAGGTTTGTGGGTAGCGTGTTTTACTGACTTCAGGCAGTGAATACAGCGATCATGATGACTGCTGCTTGTGAGAGCGGGGAAGAATAACTATTATTTTTGGGTGATATCTTACCAAAGGGATGGCACTGACAAATATATGCAGTTACTTTTAGGCGCCAGTAATCATGACAATGAAAGTTGCCTGTAAGGAGTAGTAAGTTACACTTTTAACTCCGTTTGAAAGGTGGCGCTTCAGCTGTGGAGAACTTGTTCACTTTGCTGATTCATTCCATTGATGATGATTGTAAAGCAACAGTCGTGTCCAGTTCAGACAAGGGTGCTCCCTGTAAAGAGGAAATTTGCCCTAATTCCTCCTAGTATGTGGCACACAATGTGACCCCAAACTGTTTCACACTTTACTGCACCCATCTTCCATTAACAGAGATACTTTTGCAGAAAACATTGTACAGCATGCCACCTAGCAAAGCTGGTTGTGATAATATGTAAGTACCATTATCTGCAGTATTATTATATGATATGGTGACATGTACAATTCCTGTGCAAAAGGCAATGTGCTTAGGATGACTACGGGCTGATTTTTTTACTTCTATTCACAGTGAAGGTCTTGTAAAATGTTGTTGTAAATAAACTTTGAAACAGGCCCTGTGCTCTGTTCTAGAGCCATACCTTGATGATCATGTGAATCTTTGTGGACAACACTGTGTAATAGGCTAACAAGACTAGTTACATTGTATGTTTTCCCTTGGACCTAGATAGGGCTTTTTATTGCTGATTTGCAATGTTTTGCTTAGCATCCCAGGAGATATGCATCTTGGAGTATGCCATCATTTCATTAGTACTTTGCAGATATAGTTTTAAGAAACAAAGTTGAGAACTTACTATTTGTATTTTTAAGAAACAAATTTAAGAACTTACTATTTATCATTCCAAAATCTTATTTGGTTGCCTCTGATGTGGTTGCAAAGCTTTCTTTTGTTCCATATACTACTTAATAACTTAACCCAAGATATTACTCCCTCAGCCTGTACAAACAAACCTGAGGTGGCATTCTTGAATTAAGTATTATTCTAATCATCTAACCTAGATGTCCAACTTCAGAAGACATTGGTACCAATAAGCCAGTGTGCCTTGCCTCTTAGTAGATAAAAAAAAACAGTATATTTTTCTAATCCCCTAGCAAAGGCTAAAAATTCCTGCTAAGTGTGTGGTGAGTACTGCAGAAGAGAACTGAAAGGCTGTCATAATATTTATAATTGACATAAAACTATACTGCACAGACTAGTGTTCAAACTGCAGACTTCACTGTTACATACATATCTGTTTGCTTGCAGGGACACTTCTATAGAAAAATAAAAAAACACATTAAAGAGACAGTTGAGTGCACTGAATTGATGTTGACTGTGCACAAATACTAACTCAGAGCTGAAATTAGTTTAGTAACTGTCTCAGGCAAGGAGAAATAAGAAAAGAAGGTGGGGAGACCAAGGGCGACTTCCCTGAAGTTATGCAGTTCCACTAAAGACAGGAGGATATAAATAACAGGAATAATAAGTCTAGAAGAAGAAGAAAAATATAAGAGAAAGAAATAGTTGACTGCCCTGAAATAATAATGTTTTCATTTAAACCATTGTACTATTCAGTTAAACCATTATTTTGTTTCATTTTAATCTGTCTACATGGAATTTAAGCTGGCTCATTGACCAATTTCATCTGTAACACTCATTTTAAATACATCATATTTGCATGGTAAATGAAGATTTTTATTACTTTTGCAATACACAATTGCTCTAAAAATGGGTAAAATATGACAAACTAATAAATAAATAAACATAGACAATACACAACAGTTTTCGTAAGGTTACGAATTTTGAGTTGCATCTGTGTCCCCTTTAAGTCATTCAGTGCAGGCACATTTAGTTAGTAGGTTCTTTCAGCTAGGTAAGATGACAAAAAGCTGTTTTATATAGTTATTTATTTGAGAGCAATTTGTTTGATTAACATATGATGTCATCTTATGAATGCTTGTGATTAGTTGTTAAAAAAAAAAACACCCGGAAAAGTCATCTGATATATCATTGAGGGCACTAGGAGCCTGCAATGAATTGCCAAGTTTTTTTTTGTACCCTGGTAACATATATAATAAGTCTGAGCTGCTGCTGATATAGCTTGAGTATAGGTTTTCTGATGCATGTTTCTGTATATATAGAATTAAACCATTGCAAATCCCACAGAAAACAGTGGCGATTATATTTTCCTTGCACCTGGATGAACCTGCAGCAATAAGCTTCTGTAGATGTTATTGCACTTGTCTGTCAAATAACTGGTTGGTATTTCTGTTGCACATTTAGCTCACAGTTAAGTTCATAGCATGTACAACCTCCTCTGTGCTAGAGATTAGGGGAATGAGAAGCCACATCTATCATAGTTTCTTGTTCTTTTGTCACCCCTGAAGTTTTAAGGACCATGAAAAAGATGAGGAATGGAGGTCTCATGTAGATAATGCCATATGTGGACAGCAGCATTCTGGACAGGTTGTATGAAATCACAAAAATAATAGTACTTAATGAGATACTACAGGGTCATCTCATAACCAAGCATGTTTGGTGCGTGCTGCCTTGGATGATGCGTAATGGCATCCCATAACTACAGTCTAGGGATACTACTTTCAGATGAACGCAAAAGCAGTTTTGTCACATCTTTAAGTCCATTTTACCTTGACACCTTTTGTCTCAAAACTACTTCTGACTCAACTTGTATCCCTAATAAACTCAGACACAGCATAGCAGGGGTGATGGCAGAGTTGAGTAGGAATGGGATCTTGGGCTGCCTTGATGAACGTATGAATAATGTAAATTGCTATGTGTGTTGAAACTTGGCTATATTTACTTGTAGAACCACCAGGATGCATATCAACTCTCCAGATGTTTGCAGAATGTCCAGATTTTTGGCTCATAATTTTGGTCTGTTCCCCATAAAATTTGTGTTTTTTTTTTTGCAGATCATTGAGGATTGAAGTCACTAAATAAGGGCATACATTTGAATTTTGGACTTCATATTCTTCAGAAAATGTATAGTTATGCAAGACCTGTTATTCTAGCAACTTTTACATTTATAAGATCAATATTTAAAATCATCCCCTATTTTTGGGCATTTGTCCCTTAATTATTTTAGGCTTTCTCCAGATTTCTTCCTCTAAGAAGTTGAGAGTTATGCCAGGATGTACACCACCAAACCTCATCTAAAGCCTACCTTCCCGCAGAAATGTATTTGTAATGCATGTGGAAGCAGAGGATTTACTGGATAATTTCTTGTTAACAAGGTTTGATTTTGTATATGTGGCTGGGGTGCAGGATAGCCTCCTTGATGTGTATGATACAGATCTCTTCTAAAATGCTGCTTTTTCACAGTAAGTCATAGTATCTTTGAATTATGCTTGAGGTGAGATGGAAATACCCACACCTGCATACCCTGCCTGGGGAGTACTGTAAACAGCCAATGCTGGAAGTTCTTGGGGTAGAAACTAAAATGTCAGAATGTTCTTTGATGGCACAACATAATTTTATGGGCATTTATTACATTTTTAAAAATGTATTAATTATCCAGGCAAACCTATTATATACAAGGGCAATTTTCAGATGCAGCCTGAAACACTGTCCGCTTAAGTAAACTACTCAGTATAATGCTTGTTGACAACTTATCACCTTATGGATCTCTGTTATGCTGGCAGGCATTGCTGTTATATGCTCTCTACTCGATATAGAGGATTTAGGGCCATCATTAATGGAGGTTTAGTTGGTGTACACCCAAACTTTGTGATCTGTCTCCAGAGGACTAGACAAACATTTTTGGTTTGTATACCAAACCACTGTATTTCTTTTCCCCAACAAAATAAATGCCTTTTTCTATAACCCATGTTATAAATACTGAATCAAAGGTACAACACATAAATTTGAATTAGCACATTACAAACCTTAAAGCAGAAAACTAGTTATATAGCAAGCACACATTACTCTGCAGACATCTATCTTCCTTCCTGGCTTACTTAACTTCCTTCACGTGCTTGAAGCAAGGACTTCAGTACTCATGTTCTGGGCAAAATGTTGCCCTTCTGAATTAATTTGTACATCTTGGTTTACAGGATGGTATACCTGGCTATCCCTAAGTATGCCATGATTGACATAGAGTTTCCTGTTGTTCTGCCCATTGATATAGAAAAGCAGTGTTTGTAGAGGTTTGTTTTATTTACCAGTTTATTTTTCAGGTTTATATTACAACACCAAAATGGCTAAACACTAAATGCCATTTCAGCGACACATAAAGAGCGAACTACAAGTTAAGCAAACTGCCAGATCACCAATTTTTTTCCTAGGGAAAAAAATTGCTTGGCCGTCACTGTGAATTTGCTGTTTTCCCCACTGTAGCATGATCTCGGAGTTGGTATATTTAGTTAGGGGGTGGGGGGGCGAAGCCCCCCACTTTGTAATGTTTGAGCTGGTGTCTCATGTCTGGTTGACCTACCAATTTTTTTTCCCTAGGAAAGAAAATCGGTGATCTGGCCATTCGCTTAACTTGTAGTTCACTCTTTATGTGTCGCTGAAACGGCGTTTGGTGTTTAGCCATTTTGGTGTCGTAATATAGACCTTGTTTTTCTTAGTTGGAACAATGTGTCGTGTTTTAGTTTTCAGTTGTTAGGCAGATGTTACCAGTTCTTTTTGCACCGTTACACCACATCTCTTGGATATACACCATGCCTGAAAAACGCTCCGTCTGGATAGCTTAATTTGCCTGTCAGGCTAATAAAAACATTAAGTCTTGCAGATGGTAAGGACAGTTTGCCTTACTTAGTGATGCCAATTTATCACAAATGCACCTTCAGCTCCCATACAGGTGATCAAGGTGAACTTGCTTGATCATCAGTAGCACAAAAAAAAAAAGGCAAAATGCTGAACACTGTTTTCCGTAGGGAATTATTACCAGTGCACAGTTTCTAACTGTGCAATGGCAATGATTCAATTGTTTTAAGATATTTCTCCCTTGTTTGAGCTGCTGAGAGCATGAAGTTGGTATATACAAGTTTGGGGTGTATGGGGGATTAACCTACACATCAGGGTGGTACAGGGAGGCTTGCTTTCTGCAAAAAAAAAAAAAAACTAAATTTTTTTTCATTCTTCTGTGTTTTGAGCATTTTTTTTTCTCTTTTGTATTTCATAATAGAGATGTAAACTTTCAAATAAGTCTAGCGAATATGTTTCACTGTGATAGGACAGAGTTTTTGCTGACAAGTATTACTGCCCAAAGTAGAAACATTCTGAATGATTTCAGTAATTTAAATATCTAAAAATCTAAATGCATCTAGAGAATTTCTCCCCGGGCCTCCATTGAAAATGGACTCTGTCCCAGTCGGACTTTCCCAGTAAACAAATGATAGATAAATAAATAACTATTTCTTATGATGTTTTGCATTATGGAATAATTGTTCTTATGTTGTTTAGAATTTGTCTGGGTGACTGGTACTTTAAGGTATTGCTCATGTTTTGGAATTATTTTGCAGCATAATTTTGTGATCTATTTATGTGACTAACCTCTGGAAAATTGGCACCATTTTATACAAAGGTGGATGTTGTGGTGGTGGGTGTCTGTGATCAGTTAGAGACTTGGCATCCCATTTCCTTATTAGGCCAGTTTTACAGAAGTCTAAAGAGGCTAGCTTTAACAGTTTCAAGACATCATCAGTCAAGATTCATATACTGTGTTAACATGGCTGAGACAGGCATGCAGAATATACTGACTTGAATCTACAGTTAATTTTTAACATCTGTGGGCAAAAGGATCCAAACTAGGATGGTTCTTAACCCAACCATGTAGTGCAGCTGAATGGGCTCCCAGCTCACAGTTTTCATTATGCAACAGTAGCGTAGTTCTCTGATTATTCTTTCAAAAATCTTAATTGTGGCCATATTGGACTCATAATGCTTCCCTTCCTCCCTTCTGTATTTGTTAGCTTGACAGCAGGACATAGTGAGCAGTTTTAGTCTGTAATCACATTAATATCTGCTTCATGGACTGCCAGGTTTCCTTCACCTTATGTGCATCAAATGCATTTAACATGATTCTTGCCTTATGGTACTTTCCCTTCACAGATTGAGTTGTAGTTCACCTATCTTATTAATGAGTTAATAACCACTTTAACTCTGCATCTTGTTCCTTACGTCCAGTCACCCCAGGGCAACCACCAAAATCATTATATCACCACTTTTCTCCAACTTATCTCTTCTCTAGTACTTTATCATATAACTATAGTCATATTTTTTCCTATCATATACCTCTAGTCATATTCTTTTTCTGTTCTGATATGCATGTATGCATGCGTGTCTCTCACTTGACACTAAACCCTTTCACTTCTTCTTTTCTCTTATTCTCTGCTAGATTTTCCCTCATTGTTAAGCCCACCTTTACAGCTTCCATTTCCTTTCAGTTACTTCACACAAAACATTTCATAACTTATTATTTTTTTGTTTTGCATTTCATGGATGTTGTTTTATATTACTTTCTTTTTGTAATCTGTAATAAGTGTATAAAGCCATTTCTTTATGTTTTTACTGTTTAGCTTTGTTACAAGCCAGGTCTCCTCTGTAAACTGGCATTACGTGGCAGGGTTAACCCAGTAAAAAAGGTAAAAGAAAAAAAAAATAACAATAAAATAAACAAAATAAAATACACTTTATTTTCCTCAACTCTTGGCTGATTTTTGGCAACTGGATTGCTAGGCTTGAGTGTTAAAAACTAAATGCCTTTTTTAACCGATACTTCTTGCCCCAGAGCTGAATGCAGGTAAGTGCAATCATTTTGCTGTTTCTGAGTCACTGAATTAGTCTATCAAATGCAAATGAAAACAGCAACAAAAGCTACCAGTAGTAAACTGGGGGGGGGGGGAGCTTTACAATTAATCTAATAACCTCCTCTTTCATCAAGGCAAAGGTTCATTAACTCATTTATTGGCATAGCCCTAGTCTTTGAAACCTGCATCTTAGCTTTTCTTACTGGAATTTTTATCTTGGGCTGAAGTAGGCATACTGAAGTCATTTACATATTACATTTACAACAGTGTCATCCAGCCACTAACATCATTACTTTTCACTCTACTCCCTTGACTAACTTTCATTTGAAAACAGACTTCATGGTTCATTAAGAAACCATCTTCTTGACTAATCTATCCAGAATGTTGAGCATATGCAGTATATACTATACCAGTATAATAGTATAACAAGTAATGCATGCTCTGAGATCCCCTAAATATTCCCCCAGATTTACAAAGGCCTGTAGAGTATGCAGGATTAGTCTAAGAGCTATTTTTGACAATATGGTCAACGTGCGATCGAGGAACGAGCTCCTGGGACATACACGTGAGCTCTTAGACTAATCCTGCATGGACTGAGCTCCTGTATGCAAATTACCCTCATTTGCAGATGAAAACCATGCAAATGAGGGTAATGTGCGATCCAGGAAGCTGGCAGCTGCCTGTGCAGGATGAGTGCAGTGTGCAGAAATGTACTCGGTTAGTAACCAAGTACATTTCTACAATCTACAAAACGGAGCTATGACAGCTCCAAATAAAGGCTGCATATCATAGAGGAAACATGCCAATGGCCAAGTAGAAGGCCATTGGCATTGCAAACTGTTTAAAGAAAAATAAACAACTTGTAATTTCTTTTTTGCCAATCTCGCCTGTTTAAGCATAGGGCAGTGACGCACAAATGGGATTGGGGGAAAATAATAAAATAAACTTAAAATAAGCATTCTAACTAAAATCAGTAGTCTGCCATGCAAGTCAGTGGCAGGCAGAAGACAACCTGACCAGTGAGTAATGGTTACTAAGGGGGGAGGCTCAGTGTGGGACATCTAACTATGCATTAGCAGGCAATCCTATGCAAATGAGGGAAAGGTTAGTGAATCCCAGATTTTCACAGGGTATGATGCAGGTCCCAAGAGTGTAAGAGTATAAATAGCTGGGTGCAAGAGTAGGCTATAGGTGACATCATGTGGGGGTGTGTCAGGCATACTGTAAGTGGATTAGAGACCTGTGGCTCAGGATTTCTCCAAGCTTAGCACAGCTAAGCTAGGAGTGTGTCTAAACCTGCCTAGCACTCTTTACAAAGTGTAAGTGGGTGTGCACATCGTGCACCGGGTATTACAGGAAGAAAAAGGAAGTTAAACCAGGAAAAAACTGCTCTGTGCACATTTGAGCAGTCTGTCTGCGCGGTGCACACACGGGCCTAAACAGGGAGGCAATGGGAAGGGAAAACAGCAATAGGAAGGTAATCAAGGAGAACTAGCTCAGCTGCCAGGTGAAATGTATCAGAATCAGCTAATCACACAGGCAGCAGACCAGCCCAGCCCAGAACATCACTATAAACCAAGCAAACACCTAACCGCCCCCTCTGGTTTTTCCACACTCTACATCACCGAAGTATACAAGCGGAGACATTTTAAAAATAAACCTACAAAATGAGAAGGGCTGCAGCAAGCAACAGAGAACAACATGTGCAAGAGGTTGAGGGTGGTGAGGATGTCAATACTGCCAAACAACCCATAGTGAGGAGACAGAGAAGAGTGTACAGACCCAGGGTAACCTACCAGGGGCTACATGAGCTGGACATAGTGGAGCACTATAGGGTGGACAGAGACCTCCTACAGCAAATCATTGAGCTGTACAGGCCACACCTGACACACCACACTGGCCAAGGGGAACCCATCCCAGTGGATACCAAGGTATGTGTAGGCCTAGGTATACTAGCCACAGGTACCTCCCAAACCACAACTGGGGATAACATGGGCATCTCACAGGCATCAGCATCCAGGGTATTCCACCATTCCCTGGATGCCATGAGAGCACATGCCAGTGAGCACATATATTTCCACAACACATGTTAGGTGTTGACCTGCAATATGCATCTGTTCAACCAAATAGCTAACTAGACTGCGTGCACTTATGCATCAAAGCACTGCCCAGTGAGCAGGGTAGGGCCTATATCAACCGCAGGGGCATTCCCTCCATCAACTGCCAGGTGGTATGTGATGCCCAGGGCATTATACTGAATGTGTGTGCTGGCTGCCCTGGAAGCTATAACGAGTCACACATATGGCAACTGATGCAGCCACAGATTTGCTGATGTGGACATCCCCAACGGTCACCTAGTGGGGGATGCTGGGTACCCACTGGAGCCATGGCTGATGACACCCATCAGAAATGCACAGACACCTGAACAACAATGCCATAATGAGGCACACGCACAGGCCAGACATATAATAGAGTGTGTGTTTGGAATACTCAGGTCACGGTTCCAGTGTCTGGACACATTTGGTGGAGCCCTGCAGTATTCACCAGCTACATGTACCCAAATAGTAATGGTATGTGCTATGCTACACAATATGATCTTATGGAAACAGCTGCAGCAGGAACAGCATGGGGCAGGGCCACACAGCTCTCCACCAATGCCAAGGCCTGTACAGGCACAGAGTGACTCGGAGGAGGAACAACTTGAGCCTGCCCCAGTAGGCAGAAGGGGGTGTGACCAGTATGCCCTGGCCTTGACAAAGAGGCAATGCGTAGCATATGCACTGACACAGTAGGGTTCCAGGGAATGACACCTCTCTCTGACTCACACAGACAGTAAAATGGATGCCAAACGTGACACTACCTGTGCCCAACCATGTATAGGGAGTGTACTATGTGCATCCAACATAAGCAGCCCTCCAGCACCATCTTCAAGTCCGGCAGACCCTCAAGGTAAGTCAATCAACCTACCAATTGCCAAATAGAGCAGAATGTGTTTTTACCTGTAGCTACGGTATGGATGTGAACATGCAAGGGAATTGGGTGGCTGTATCAACACAGCAGAGAGTAGACGCCCATAGTGGCATCATGAGATTCGTAACACATACTGGAGTCAACATAGTAGCCAGTACTACACAGGGTGACAAAACCCACTACAGGAAATGGCCTGAGTAACAGGGGTGTCCATAAGAGCCACACATGCCAGTCAGGAAGGATCACATACCGAATAACAGCGTGAACCAGCAGGACAGGTGAAGACTAACACAAACAAATGCTGTACTATGACCTCTGAATGTGCCCTATGGTTAAGCCCTCCCACAGGCCTACACAGGCGGACCACAGCAGGCCAGGCAGTTGGATGTAAGGTGTGAAGGGTAGGAAGTCAGAAACTAATATGTGGGTAAACAAAGCTAGGATGTGTACTACACTGGTAAACCCTAGCCAGCAGGATAGGTAAGACTACAGACTGAAATGGAGTACCTGACATACCAGTACAGTCCTAGCAAATGTGTACAAGTGTCAGGTGCTCCCCCCATCCAAAGTACACTTAGAGTAACAGTCAGGTGTGCCCCCGCACTCCTGTGTAGGACAGTAGAAACTGTCAGGTGTGTCCCCCCCCCCCGCTATGCAGAAATATAGCAACAGTCAATGGCAAATGACCAATGGATACCCTGCAGACACAGCATGCTACTTGTTGGTTTACAACACAAAGGTCAGCACTGCAGTAAAAACAACCTAGATGTGATCCACACATGCAACACAGATGGCCATCCTGGGCATGCTCACACACTTAGAGTAATGAAGGCAATGTCAGTCAGCATCATACTGAGAGGTCATACTGGGCATGCTCACACACTTAAATACATGAAGGCCATGTCTGCAAACACCAGTGGACCAGACATATCTGGAAGTTGCAGTTCTCAGTGCGGACACATGTCAGTATGCACCACTCCTGCCTTATACACACAGTGGATAGGAATACAGACAAATATGTACAGACAACACAGTATAATAAGCTACAGGTACACGGGCATAGATTTGTAGAAGAGGGTGACTGTGACAAGAAGCCATGCAGGCCTGTCCCAACTGGCACACAGCCAAAGGGCCCCCAACACATGAGGTGCAGATGTTACCCACTGTGGATACTAGCCACCAGTACCTGTCAGCATGACAGACTATGTGGTGTACGTGCCAGCTGTGCAACAAGACTGTACAAGGAAGTAGCCATCTAGTAGCTGTATACATGCACCTGTGACATATGACCATGTTTGTGCCTGCATGTGGCATGTCAACCCCTACATGAATGAGGTATGGCCCATTCACACACTTCCCTCCTGCTGAGGTCATCCAATGTGTATTACACCTTTGAGAGAGCTATAGCTCAGTAATAGTCATGGCGCATCCCATAACTGCATACTGCTGTAGTGACAGAGTAGATGGGTAGTAGTACTAACCCCAGACCTGTCAATTGTGTGAATGTGTGTTTGTGTGCGTGCCTGTCTGTCTCTGAATGTGTAAAGGGAAATATTTGTTAGGCTACTCACACTCGGTACAATACATATATTCAACTTTGGCAAGGCTGCTGATGTTACTCACCTAGAAGTACACCTCTGGGAAAGTGATAGTCCAGTAATCACCGTAGCGAGTTCTGTAACTGCGTACTGCTGTAGTGTGATAAACTAGTTAGGTAGGTGTTCAAACTCCAGCCCTGGCAACTGTGTGTGTGTGTGTGTGTGTGTGTGTGTGTGTGTGTGTGTGTGTGTGTGTGTGTGTGTTTGTCTGACTGGGTAGAGAGCAATGCTTTTGAGGCTACCCACACTCCATACAATACAAATACTCTACTTTGGCAAGTCTGCTGATGTCACTCACCTAGAAGTACACCTCTGGGAAAGTGATAGCTCAGTAATCGCTGTAGTGCATTCTGTAACTCTGTACTGCTGTAGTGTAATAAGCTAGTTAGGTAGGTGTTTGAACCCCAGCCCTGGCAACTGTGTGTGTGTTTGTGTATGAATCTGTGTGTGTCTGACTGGGTAGAGAGCAATGCTTTTTAGGCTGCCCACACTCCATACAATAAAAATACTCTACTTTGACAAGTCTGCTGATGTCACTCACCTAGAAGTACACCTCTGGGAAATTGATAGCACAGTAATTGCTGTAGCGTGTTCTGTAACTGCGTACTGCTGTAGTGTGATTTAGAACTGTGGTAGTGTTCCATCTCTATCCATGCCAGTTCTGGATGCTTTGTGTGTGTTTCAGTGTCTGTGTATGGAGTAATGCATTATAGGCTACTCACTCACAGTACATTAAAAATGCCCTACCTTGGTAGTCCCGGTGATGTCATTAATTGTGAAATACACCTTTGGGGAAGATGTACTTCAGTAATGCCTGTGGCACGTAATATAATTGCGTAGTGTAGTAAACTAGTTAGGTAGGGGTTCTACTCCCAGACATGACAGGTGTGTGTGTGTGTGTGTGTGTGTGTGTGTGTGTGTGTGTGTGTGTGTGTGTGTCTGTGTGCGTTTGTAACTTATATCCTGTGTAGAGGTTTGTGTGAGTCTGTGACACCTGTGGGCAATGTGGTGGGGTTTTGCTAATTCCATTTATGGTGGCCCTACTATATATCACAATGTCAACCATACAGGGATAACAGATGTAAATAACTGTGAGGCTGGGGTGCAAAGCCATACCCATACATGTGACATCAAGGCCTGCCAATCACAGTTAGCAACCCCACTGTGCCTTCACATGTGACTCACAATGGACATACCATGCCTGACAACATGCCCTGTATGAACAGATGGCACTGACATCAGGAAATGCTGTTAGCATGCTATCAATGTAGGTGCAGGGTAAATCTGCTGACCAGTACCACTCCCTGCCACACATGGGCAAGACTGGAACATCTGATGATAAGCTGTGTTCACAGCATGGGCCAGACATCCCAGGTACAGTTCCACATGTCACTGTACATGCATGTGGGAGGTGTGCACATCCTAGACACCATCCAAGTCATGGACTAGGGAACACTTACATGGCAAGTGATGCACAGCATTGGCCACACACAACAGTCACCCAGGTGACTGGATGACGGAGGCAATACCCACCTGTGTGGGCAAATGCAGATGCTGCAGGCCTGTGCCACAATGCAGACCATTGTCATGTGGCCTGATGCCAAGTTATACCCATTGCGTACCCTTGCACAGCTTGCTGGCACTGTTGGCCACCACACACCCATACAGACATTCACCCATGCATGTCTGAACTGGCACCCTGTGTGTTTGTGTGTGTGTTGTATGGTGCATATATCCACAGCCACATGCACTACTCACCCCAGGGCACAGTGAAGCATGCCGCCATATGTCTGACACCCCCTCATACTCACTGCTCATACAACCTCTGTATGACCCATGTGGTGTATGTGTTCCCTGCACATTGATGTGTTGTGGCAATCCCACTAGTGACGAGTTGCACTCCTGGCCCTGCCAAGTGTGTTAATGTGTGCGCATCCCTGTGTGAGTGTGCCTGTGCTGACACTGGCACCTGTCCATGCAGACAGGCACGTGTACCTCACCTACTTGCAGATGTCACTCACCATCATATATATGTTCTAAGTGCTCCCAACCAGATAACCCATGTGGTGCATCAAATAACAGCATCAAACTGTGATAGCACTACCTAGCTGTCGGGTGTTTGATACCCTGTGCTGTTAGGTGTGTGACACAAACATGCATCAGTTTTACCCTCCCACCCTTCCATGACATGTATTCGCCTCTGTCTGCCTCCCCCACTCCCTCTCTGGCAGATGTGGAGGCCCACACCTGCATTGCTTAGGCAGCAGCATGTGTAATTAAAGGGATGCTCATGATCAGCTAATGGCCTCTGCATGAATTGCAGCCCTTCCCTAGCCGATTGCATGTGGAACAGGTGTGGTAACATTCCCATAGCCAGTTGCCCGGAAATGCACTCCAATACCTGGGAATATCCTGGTGGTGTTGGCACTTGTTTGTCACTATAGGCAGGAGCTAGAACTGTTGTTTGGCAAACAGCATTTCAGATGGGTTGGGGATTTACCTCTAACAGCATACACTGTGGAAAGAAGGCAACAAACAGGAGGGGGATGTGTCTGACCTGACTACAGACTGTAATTGCTGCTATACTGCATATGGAGTAATGATGGATAAACAGTATTTGTCTGGATATGCTTGTCATACATGTCGCAATACCTGCCATGTCAGTTCCATGTATATCAGGAATCCCCTTCTGCAGAGTCATCTGCAGACTGGGTAGTGTTGTGCCTTTCATTTCATGTGTTAGCCATGATGCATCTATCTGCGGAATGCAGACGGTAGTATGAGGATTGCAGTCTGTTGATGGTGAAGGCCGTGACAGTTACTGACTACATATCCCTCATTGGACATATGTTGCAACAAACTCCGTTACAATGGTAGATTAATGAGGGAATCACAGCAACATGTCTATACTGGCCCTGTGTATGCGCTGTCAGCCACACCTCTGTCAACCTTTGTACATATGTTGTGCATGAAGTGGTGCATATATGCTGTACACAGTAAATAGTGTTATCATATCTGATAACAAGACAGTGATATATCAGAGTGCTACACATGTCATGTACAGTAGGGGGTTACACTTAATGCCATAACCTGGTAATTCTGTGGATGTTTGTACAGTACTGAGGTCTGCTTAGTGATAGTGAATGTCGGCAGTGTGTGTATTGTTAATATGTACTATGGCCTGTGTACAGACTGTGGTAGATGTCATTGTTCTAGCTCCCCTGTCTGATGTTACATGCTGCCCCACTGTATGGTACCATTTTACCTTACATGTGTGTAGGGCCATACACACACATGTCCCATACAACAGACAGCCATCAGACCAGACTGTGTAGCAGCCCACTGTATGTAGGGTCATTCTGTGAGTGGCACATATGAGGATGGTGTAGGACAGATAGTCCATATACTGTACTATTATGCTAGTGTACCATATGTGGCTGTGGCTGTGTTCACATTGGTTGTGGGTATGCATTGTCACACAGGTGTATCCTACCCTGTGCTGCGACATAGCTGTCAAGCCTGCTATATATGTAGGTACTGTACCATGATAACCTTATGATGTCTGTCAGTAGCCAATGGTATACATGTTATGAGCAGATGTCACCTTCCACACACACCATGTCTGTGACAACAATCCCAATGACAGTAGCAAATTGTCTATTAATATACCAGCTATACATACCAGACATCCCCTTGCACTATGACATTGGGGCTATAAGGGCTGGGGTAGGGCTACACTCCATGTCCAGGACATATGGTGGGATGATATGGACATGTACTTATCCAGTTAGCCATATATATATCTGAGTACACATGTGTAGTACTTCCAATTACCACTGTCATGGCATCCACCCACTATGAATCCCTACATCATGTGGGCGTATTCCCTGTACATTCCCTGTGTGATGGACATCCTTCCTTTGTGTGGGCATCAGTGTTACAGAGAGCAGGTAGCAATACCTCTTACAGCAGAACCTGCACACTCAGGGCAGCCACATATATGTAAGAGGATCAGGACATACAGACAGACTGGGAGTAGAGTGATGTAATGCTTTGCATAGTACTGGTGTTACAGGGTGTGTGTGTGTGTGTGTGTGTGTGTGTGTGTGTGTGTGTGTGTGTGTGTGTGTGTGTGTGTGTGTGAACATACTAGTTTACCTCGGATTGGAGTCCATCTACAAAGCTCAGTATTGTGGGCCTATCCTCTAGCTGGACAGAGGTGTGCCTATCATGTGCTGTCTGTCCACACACAGGTCCTGTGTTGGATATTACACTGGCAGTGTATGTGTTTCATGCTAGCAGTACATGGCTATATGCATTTGTGTCCCTGATGTCTTATTCCTGCATAAGGTTATGTTGCAACACATCCTGTAACACCAGCATGTTCCAGGGTGTGTAACTGCATATACAGTGCACCCAGTACACCCACACTACTTCTACATATGTATGGCTACTAATACACTTTGTATGTGTATGTACCCATATATCTTATACATATATATATATATATGTATATATATATATATATATATATATATATATATATATATATATATATATATATACATATATATATATATATATACCTGCATATAATTGTCAATGTATGGATGTGTGTGCATATCTGTACAGTTGTAATATGTACCCCTTCAACATAGTACATTCCCTGCGATACAATAGCGTATTTGCATGATAGGTTCATAGGTTCATAGGTTCATACTAAGCTATCTGCCCTGAGGCAATTATAAGCCTAGCCCGATTCTGTATGGCTTACACCACCCCTTGATTTGAGTATACTGTGCCCTTTAAGGTTTAGTTTACTGTGCCTCTGTCTAATAGTGACACAGGAGTAATCCCTGGGACAAACCTACGATCCCCCATCCACCTATCGAGATTCATCTTGAAGAGATTCATTGAGGTGCTCTGCCTCACATGAACTGGAATTCTATTCCAGAGCGAAGGGAGCCTCTGGGTTATGAACCTGTCCCTCCAGCAAGTTCTATTTATTTCTGTGCTGAGGTTCAAGTCCCTCGAGCGTGTGGCTCTAAGGGATTTAGGTTTACTGAGGTGGAGCATGTCCATTAATTCTGGATTTGACATAGCTTTGTATGTCAGGCATAGATCGCCTCGAAGTAGGCGGTATGCAACTGAGTAGAGCTGGAGTTTTTTTAACCGAGCAGCATATGGCATCTGTTTGAGACCCTTGATCCTCTTGGTGAGATACTTTTGGGGTCTTTCTAATTGCTGCAGGTGTCGGGTAAGGTACATCCCAAACGGGGCATTGTATTCTATGATGGGCCTGATGAGGGATGAATAAAGGGGTATGATTACCTCTCTTGATCTAGATGTGAAACCCTTTGTGACGAGGTGGGCTATGTAGAAGGTCTTTCTAACCACTTTAGCAATGTGGTTTTCAAAGGAGAGATTGCTATCAACTTGGGTCCCCAGGTCCCTAATAACTTTCTCTGTACTTAATGGGTTCCCGCCTATGTGGTAATTTGTGGGCACATTGTTTTTGCCAAAGGGTATGACTATACATTTTTTGGCATTTAGCTTTAGACCATAGTGCTGGCACCAGTTATCTGTCTCTGTGAGACCTTTTTGAAGGATGTTTGTGTCAGCTGGAGAGTTGATTATGGCGCCCAGTTTGCAGTCGTCTGCGAACTTGGTGAGCCATAGTCCTCCCACATTTGCCTGTACCTCAGAAAAGTATATACCAAACAAGAGTGGTCCCAGGACAGAACCCTGTGGGATGCCACTTGTGACTGGTTTCGAGTCTGACATGGCTCCAGCAACTCTCACTCTGTGGGTTCTGCCTTTGTGCCAGTTTGCGACCCATCTTGTGACATAGGGGTTTATATTTAAGCTGGATAGCTTATCTATGATGCCCGAGTGGGGTATTGTGTCAAATGCCTTTGCAAGTTCCAGACAGGCTGTGTGGACTACCTTCCCTTCATCTATGGCTTTGGTGACTGTTTCGAAGAAGTCAACCAGGTTCAAAAGGCAGGATCTGCCCTTGACAAAGCCGAACTGGGTAGGATCTAGTGTCTGTAGGTCCCCAATGTCTTTGTTTATGAGCTCCATGATGATCCTCTCCATAGCCTTGCAGACTAAGCTAGTCAGGCTTATGGGGCGATAGTTTCCAGGGTCTGTAGAGGCTCCATCTTTGTGGAGTGGGACCATTGTTGCTGTACGCCATTCTGTGGGCACATATCCTGTAGTGAGGCTGAGATTGTTTAGCTGTTTTATTTGAGGGATTAGTTCCTCTTGGAGTTCATGTAGGACGCAACCTGGGATGCCATCTGGTCCCATGGAAGCAGTGTTTTTTGCTTTGGAGAAGGCAGCCTTAACCTGAGCATCAGAGATGTTTGGGAGGCAGCCCTCTGCTGGGATAGATACTTGCTCTTTTGGGGGGGGAGGGGTTGGAGAAGTTTGCACTGAACCTGTCTGCCAGGATATTGGCAATGTCTGTGGGTTCAGTGTATTTTTTGTCGTTTAGAATCAACTCAGAACAAGTCTGGGAGTTGCATCCCAGGTTTCTAACATAACTGAAAAAAGCCTTATGATTGTGTTTGGTGTTCTGTCCAATTTTTCTCTCAAAGCTGGCCTTGGAGGATTTTATGAGGGATCGTAATTTTTTGCTAGTACTGATCAGAGATGCCTTCCCTATTAGGGATTTTGCTCTATCATGTAGTAGCTTCCTCCTTCTGTTGTACAGTTTATTTATGGCAGGGGTCCACCAGACTGGACGCCTGCCTTTGGATGATTGGGTCTTGGTTTTGTTTGGGATAGCATGATCCATGCATTCCTGGAGATGTCCGTAGAATGCGTTTATATAGGATTCTGCAGTTTGGGCCATAGTTTCCACTGGCCCTGGGGCCTTGAAGGATTCCACTTCAGTTTTGAGAAGTGAGAAGTTTGCTTTTGAGAAGTTTTTCACTGTGGTTTTCTGGGCTGGGGGTGGGGTCGGGATGTGGACATCCAGTAAGATTAATTTATGGTTTGATCTTACGAATGAGGGATATACTTCTGGTGTGGAGCATAGAGTCCCCATGTTGGTAATGATCAGGTCTAGTATGTTGTCTCCTCTTGTGGGAGTGGTGACTAGTTGTTCCATAGCATTTGAGTTTATAATTTCCAGGAACCTTTGGGTTAAGGTGCTGGGGCTTGAGTAGTGCTACCAGTCAATGTTTGGGTAGTTGCAGTCGCCCAATATAATGGTGTTCGGAGAGATCTTCATGTTCTCCAATGTTTTCAGGAAAGCCGAGTGGGATTCCTGACTTTGACAGGGTGGTCTGTAGGATGCTATAAACTGAAAAGCAGTCTTGCCCACTGTTAGTTGCACATGGATGGTCTCTGATACTTCGTGCAATGCCACTAACCTGGAGGTGTGGATATCCTTGATAAATATAGAAACTCCCCCTCCTTTTGTGGTTTGGTCCGGGTTTTGGGGCCGAAAAGCATGATATGAGGTATAGCCTGGTAGTGCTGGGGTGCTCTCTGGAGCCTTGAACCAGGTTTCTGTCACTGCACAGCTATCGATGTTCTCCACACTGAGGAGAGCATCGAGTGCGTGCATCTTGAGGTTAAGACTTCTGGCATTTAGGAGCATTACCCTTAGTTTCTTGTTCCTTGTGCTGTCTATGGGGGTGGGTTTGACTTTTGAGCCTTGCCTAAAAAAGGCACTATGGGGTGGCAAGAGCCTTTGCCAATATCTGAAAGCCCAGTGGTGACAGGTGCAAGCCGTCCCTAGCGAAGCAACGTGGCTTGTCGAGCATGTCATCCCAGGCTGACAGACACTGGATCCCCTTTGAATGACACCAAAATTTTAGCCAATTGTTAAAATCAATCATTTTGTCTTTGTACTGTGGCATCATTCTAGGTGAGGGTAAGATGCTGCTCAAGGTCAGGGTCATACCAGCCTGGGCTACATGATCAGAGAGCTCCTCTATGTCTCTTTTCATGTAGTCCAGGGAGGTACATCTCAGGTCATTCACACCAGCATGTACAATGACCGAGTCATATTTGTATTCGCTTTGGAGTGACCTGAGTGCTTGCGTTATGTGGCGGATCCTAGCACCCGACAGGCAGCTCACCATGACCTTCTCTTTATTCAGCCTGGTGAGTGGGATGTTAGTGTATCTGACAAAAGAGTCACCTATAACAAGAGTATCAGGTGTGTTATTCAGCCTTAAGGGCTGTGGCTGCTTGGCACACTGACTTTGTGGGCTATGTGTTGTGCATGTTTTGTTTTGAGGTAGCATTTGCTTGGATGTCTGCTTTGGAGGTCTCTGTTGCTTAGGTAGATTTTTATTTAGAGCCTCCGAGTATGTTTTTGTGTATTTATGTGTTTGGTTCGCTGATGTGGTGGGACTATGTGATACTGGAATTGTGTTGTGTGAGGTTACCTTCTCCTCCTGACTGGTTACACCAGTTTTGAGATGAGAGAGCTCAGCCTCCAGTATGGCTAAATAGTTGCATCTCTCACATATATTTGAACCTGTTTGGAGGAGGAGAGGGTTGTCCGTGTACATGAGACAGTTGTAACATTGCCTCAAAATTCCCAGATTCACCAGCTGGACTGGAGAGGAAACCATTGACTGACCTTTGGACATGCTAGAGTAATATAGGGAAACTGAATTTAAGATGGACCAATAGGGTAATCGTAGAGAGTATAAGCGTAGGTAGTGCTTATGGTTTAATAGTGCTAACTTGTAGGATTACTTAATTGGACCAGTGAAGGACCTTAGAATGAGAATATGGTGTTTAAATTGAGAGATAGAGCAGTTCTAAGGGAAAAAGTGAAGAGCAGACTTTGTGGAGCCAGGAATAGTTTAAACCCAATTAGGCGGTGCTGCCCACTGTTGCACTATGCACAAAAACACGCAAAACAGCACAAAAGAGGGTTTTAAGAGAGGAAGATGAAGGAGTTTTGGAATTGACCCAAAATGGCCAATAAAACTACAGTTTCAAGTCAGTAACCACTCCCACAGGGGCAGGCAGGCTGCTCAATGTTTTTCACTGCCACTGATCAATAGAGAGACTTCCTTTTAGCCCAAGCAAAAAATGGCCTCACAGAAAGTTACAAACAGTTCAAGAACAGCAAGCCTGTTACTGAACTTTTTTAAATCTCAGAAAAGTGGGAAAAAGCAAGATTTTTTTTTGTTTTTTTTGTTTTTTTCAGAGATAGCAGAGGTTCACAAGTATTAACAAGTTATAACAGCGCAGTAAATGACCCCACACAAGAGTGCTAGGCCAAAGACAGATAAAATGCAAGTTTTGAGAAAAAAACAATTTTAAAAATAAGTGCAAACAGGAAATTCAGTAAACAGCTTTAGGTTGTGCTCTAAATAGAGTTACTAATGCAGAAATCAAGTTTAACAAGCCAGAAAATGCTCAAAATAGGCGGCTATGCAGAAAAACTTAGCAAATAAACAGAGGAAAAATACTTAAAATCTCAAAAATGGCTACTTTCTTCTCTCAGCGTTTTCTCCTCTTGGTGGGTGCTTCACCAACAGCCAACAAGCCTGAAAAGATGCCAAAACCACGAGGCAACCAGATTTTAAGAGAGGAAGATGACGGAGTTTTGGAATTGACCCAAAATGGCCAATAAAACTACAGTTTCAAATCAGTAACCACTCCCACAGGGGCAGGCAGGCTGCTCAATGTTTTTCACTGCCACTGATCAACAGAGAGACTTCACTTTAGCCCAAGAAAAAAATGGCCTCACAGAAACTTACAAACAGTTCAAGAACAGCAAGCCTGTAACTGAACTTTTTTAAATCTCAGAAAAGTGGGAAAAAAGCTAGATTTTTTTTTTTTTGTTTTTCAGAGATAGCAGAGGTTCACAAGTATTAACAAGTTATAACAGTGCAGTAAATGACCCCACACAAGAGTGCTAGGCCAAAGACAGATAAAATGCAAGTTTTGAGAAAAAAAACGATTTTAAAAATAAGTTCAAACAGGAAATTCAGTAAACAGCTTTAGGTTGTGCTCTAAATACATTTACTAATGCAGAAATCAAGTTTAATAATCCAGAAAATGCTCAAAATAGCAACTATTGTTCTGACATGTACAGGTGATATGGATTACTGTTGGAGCATTGTAGCTGTGTTGTGGTGGGTCCTGTTTTCAAGTAATGCATGTGCTGGATATTGGATTGCACAGCATATCTGTTAGGGCTGGGGGGAAGGTTACATAGCAGTAATTACCAGGTGTCCCTCATTTGTGCCCCCACCCCCATTAACTGTGCTCTTGGTATGTTATGTAGTACTGAGTTGGCCAGGAGTCCGTTCCCATGTGGAAATCATATAGACATGTCTATGGGTATATACATATATATTTATATATTTATGTATATCTGCATAGGTATATATGTGAAACCCACATATATAGAGGGATAGAATTGGACATTGATATAGCTCTAGTTATGTATATGTATCCATATATATATCTGTGAATGTATGTAGATATATAGATATGGATATATTCACTGAACATATTAATCTGTCTATGTACGATTGCTGTTATATGATTATTTCTGAGTCATACATACATATATATATATATACACCTATAGCTGTCTATCTCTCTGCATTTACAGATGTATATCTGTCCATATGTCCATGCATGTTCGGCTTATCTGTGTGGCCTGTACCTCATTCTCTTGGCAATTGCATGGATGACCGTAGGACTGAGGTCAGTCATTCGTGCTGACACGTATGTGTTTGAGACGTATCATCTCCATCAATATATGTGTTCTACTACACATAACTGTGTAACTTGCAACATTTTAAGTGTATTAGAGCAACATATGACAGATATCAATATATGTACCCACATTATGGCACACTAAGTCCGCGATTCATGCATTAAGAAGTTGCGTGGTGTGTTATAGGTTCATAGGTTCATAGGTTCATAGGTTTATACTAGGCTATCTGCCCTAAGGCATTTATAAGTCTAGCCCAAATTTTTGTGGCTTACGCCACCCCTTATATGAAAAAATACTGTGCCCATTAGTTTGTTGTGCCTCTGTCCAGCAGTGACACAGAGATGATTCCCAGGATAAACCTACGATCTCCCATCCACAGGTCAAGATTTCTCTTGAACAGAGCCAGCGAGGTGCTCTGCCTCACATGGATCGGGATTTTATTCCACAGCATAGGGAGTCTCTGAGTGATAAATCTATCCCTCCAGCACGTCCTATTTATATCCGTACTAAGGTTTAAGTCGCTTGCTCTAGTGGTTTTGGTGGATTTGGATTTTTTGAGGTGGAGCATGTCTATTAATTCCGGGTTGGACATGGCCTTGTATGTCAGGCACATGTCACCTCTGAGCAGATGGTATGCAACTGAATAGAGTTGGAGTTTCTTCAATCTGGCAGCATATGACAGATTTTGGAGTCCCTTTATCCTTTTGGTGAGGAACTTTTGGGGTCTCTCCAATTGCTGCAGATGTCGGGTGAGATACATCCCGAATGGGGCATTGTACTTGATCTTTGGTCTGATAAGTGAAGAGTACAGGGGAACAATGACCTCACTAGATCTGGATGTGAATCCCTTCATGATCAGGTGGGCAATGTAGAAGGTCTTTCTAACCACTTTAGCAACGTGAGTGTCAAAAGAAAGGCCACTGTCAACCTGGGTCCCCAGGTCCCTGATAACCTCTTCTGTGCTTAGTAGATTGCCACCTATATGGTAGCTTGGGGTTACCTTGTTTTTCCCGAAGGGTATGACTATACATTTTTTGGTGTTTAACTTCAAGCCATGGCTCTGGCACCAGCTATCTGTTTCCGTGAGTCCCTTCTGAAGGATATCCGTGTCCGATGCACTTTCCACTATGGCGCCCAGTTTGCAGTCGTCTGCAAACTTTGTCAGCCAAAGTCCTCCCATGTTGGCCTGTACTTCTGAGAAGTAGATGCCGAACAATAGGGGGCCAAGGACCGAGCCCTGTGGGACACCACTTGTGACCGGCTTGGAGTCTGACATAGCGCCAGCAACTCTAATGTCCTTAAGCCAGTTTGCAACCCATCTTGTAACATATGGGTTTACATTTAAGCTGGTAAGTTTTTCTACAATACCCGAGTGGGGTATTGTGTCAACCTTGCAAGGTCAAGGTAGGCTGTATGGACTGCCTTTCCTCATCAATGGCCTTGGTGACTGTTTTGAAGAAGTCGACCAAGTTCAAAAGGCATGATCTGCCCTTGACGAAGCCAAACTGGGTCGGGTCCAATGTCTGCAAGTCCCCTATATCTTTGTTTATGAGCTCCATTATGATCCTCTCCATAGCTTTGCAGACTAGACTTGTTAAGCTTATGGGCGGTAATTACCAGGGTCCATAGAGGCACCGCTTTGTGGAGTGGGACCACAGTTGCCGTCGCCACCCTTGGGCACGTATCCTGTGGTAAGGCTGAGATTAAACAGCTGCCTTATGTGGTTTAATTCCTCATTTAGCTCGTGTAGCACACAGCCGGGGACACCATCTGATCCCATTGATGCTGTGTTTTTAGCTTTAGAGAGAGCAGCTTTCACCTGCATTTGAGATGTCTGGGAGGCTACACTCTGCTGGGATAGTTATCTCTTCTTTAGGGGAGAGGGGTGAAGTTTGCACTGAACCTGTCTGCCAGTATGTTGGCAATGTCTGTGGGTTCAGTGATTTTGTATCATTTTGGACTAATTCTGAGCATGTCTGGGAGTTTCCACCCAGGTTCCTAACATAGCTGAAAAGGCCTTATGATTGTCCTTTGAATCCATGGCAATTTTCTCTCAAAATTGGCCTTAGTTGATTTTATGAGTGCTCGTATTTTTTTACTAATAATGATCAGGGTGACTTCCTTTATGGATTTTGTTCTATCATGTAATAGCTTTCTCCTCTTATTGTAAAGTTTGTTAATGGCTGGGGTCCACCAGACTGGACATTTGCCCTTTGTGGAAAGAGTCTTGGTTTTATTTGGGATTGCCTGATCCATGCAGTCCTGGAGGTGTTCATAGAAGGCATTTGTAAGGGCTTCCAGCTTTGGTTGTGGTTTCCACTGGCTCAGGAGCCTTGAAGGATACCACACCAGTCTTGAGTAGTGTGAAGTTTGCTTTAGAGAAGTTCTTCACTGTGGTCTTTTGTTTGGGGTGGGGCGGATGTGGATTTCCAGTGAGATTAGTTTATGATCAGATCTCACCAATGAGGGATATACTTCCGATGTGGAGCATTTTGTCCCCATGTTTGTGATAATGAGATCTAGTATATTTTCTCCTCTCGTGGGAACAGTGACTAGCTGTTCCATGGCATTTGAATTTATGAACTCCAGGAACCGTTGGGCTAGAAAGTTAGGGCTTGAGTAATGTTCCCAGTCTATATTTGGGTAGTTGAAGTCACCCAATATGATGGTGTTTGGAGATACATTTATACCCTCCAGTGTCTTCAGGAAGGCTGTGTGGGGTTCTTGAGTTTGAGAGGGTGGCCTGTAGCATGCTACAATTTGTAGAGCAGTTTTGTCTATGGTTAGTTGCACCTGGATGGTTTCCGAAGCTTCGTGCGTTGCCACCAACCTAGAGATGTGGGTATCCTTTATGAATATGGATACACCCCCTCCTTTTGTGGTGTGGTCCGGGTTTTGGGGCCGGAACGCATGATATGAGGTGGTGTGGTCCGGGTTTTGGGGCCAGAACGCATGATATGATTATTACTACATTTCCTGTGCTGTTGACTGATTGTGCTGGATATGTATGTGAAATGAGTGGTTATGTACATCTACCATGGTTTACTGGTAAATCACATAGTGTATGATAAGCAGGGTCCAGGTATATTTTGTTTCAGGGCAGAACACCGGCTGTCAGATACAGAGTGAGTTAGAACATCTGAGGGGTTGTATGCGGGTGAGCATGGGTTTGCACAGAGCGAAGCAATGCTAACCTCAGGTTGCATTTCCATACACTCAGCTAGCATCTACTTAGCTCAATCTATGTAGGCAATGCTTACCCCTGCGCAAATACATGTACACAGACTTACAACTGGTTATCCATGCATACTACTGGTGTTATGCGTTTACACATGCTTACTAGTGCCTTAGTCATTATGACACTTCACATGTGAATTTAAGGCAGTACTCCTGTGCAGTTATATACATGTTACTTAGTAGGTTATACAGCACAACAATGTTAACATACAGATATCACATGGAAAATAGGATGTGCTGCAGTGGGACTTGACCCGGACATGCATGCACATTAGGCGGATGCTCTGGCCACTACACTATTGCTGTTTTGCTTCATTTGCATATGTCTACCATAATGACATACCCATGTTCCCTTCCCCCGGCCCCCGAGCTCCACGTACACAGCATCCATCATTCCCCGGTTGCTAGCCCTGCCATACCACACCTCCACACATTTCCCTCTTTGCACGTCTCAGTACACCTCCAGTATACTGTCCCCACCCAAGCATCTGCAGACTCTTCATTTGTTTAGTCATGTACATACCAGCCTTCCCTTGATCCTCCTCCAGTACTGGTGGTGACCTTGATGTGACCCAAAACTGTTGGTTCATCCTGCCAGGGACGGACCTGTTGTTGTGTCAAGAGTAGACCTAGCTGGTCTACAGTATTTGTCCCACTGGTACCATCCTGCCAGGGTATTGTGTAGCAGCGGTTTGCTCACACACCTGGCCAGCCTCATTTCCCGGTTCCACAGAACCAACATCCCAGGTGTGACATACTGTGCGTGAAGCATGCTTACATGCCCCCATGGTGTGCACCGTATATCATTATTCCCCTCGGTATTATGCAGGACTCTGTTCTCACAGTATGATTGGACAGGCACTGTTCTGTGCTGCATATAGACTGCTCATAATACTGTGGTTGAGATATGGACACGTGTTCTGGTATTAATCCACACACTTATATACATTGTCTATACTGCTGGATACCTGTGCTGGATGATGTGTTTGTGATCACAGCAGCTGAATGTGTATCCGCCATGGCTTAGTGGAACTCACGTTGACTATAGTGTGCAGGGTTGGGGATTTGCAACCTGGTAATGCAGATTATTTTGTTAATTGCCACAACAACAGCTGTTGGCTACAGAGTGACTAAGGCACTGTAGAACATTTGTAGGCGGGTATGCGCTGGTTTGCATGAAGCACAGCATCAGTGACCTCTGGTTGCAGCATCTTGCACTGAGTTAGCCTCTACATTGCTTCATCAGTGTGGTACTCACATACTGGTGGCCAAACAGGCTTAAACCCGCTTGCTCCCACATACACATGCGCAACATCGTGCATTTTGTTCACATCTGTCAACTGGGACACTCAGACTGTATGCTTGTCCATTGTCAGCGGTGGCCCGGGGTGTAGAGCTCCACATTGGCACCAGCTACTTATTCCAATTAATACTGGGGTGTTCACATTCATAGAGGGTAACAGACATAACATAGCTACGTCCCCCATTCATCATGCTTATTTTACATTAAAATGTCAGTATTATCCATGCTTAGGTCAGGTTGACATTTTAGGTATGACTGTTGACAAAGGTGAGTTTAAGGTGAGGTTGGATTCCTGTTTCACAGGTCTGGATAGGTTACATGCAGGTATTCAGGGTAGGTGTACTTATTCCATACCTGTGGGGTACAGTAGATGGGAATAGCTAAGGAGTAGGTAGGCAGGTAGTGGGGTGACATTGTAGCTGTATAGTAGCCTGTAGGTATACTTTGATGGGGAGCAATAGGGAAGGTTTGTCAGATGTTGGGATTTGTATGCGAGGCAGGACAAGAGGTGTCGGTATCACTAGTTGTAGTGGTATAGAGTGTGAGGTGGGGAGAAAGGTATCGCAAGGTGGTGAGCCTGTGCTGCTCCAGGTGTGCTTGTGGTGTTCCTCCATGTGTTAGTTACATTTGTCCTGTGGGACAGCTGTGATACTACATGTGGATTGGGGTTCCAGATACTGGCAATATAGTGGGGGAAGAGGGTGTCACCTACATGTAACCGTAGACATTAACAGAAATGAAAAAGGGACTGATAGGTATGTGGTGTGCATGGGGCACAAAGGGGGGTGTTAGTAGGGGAATTATCCAGGGATGTACAGGACGGCTGCAGGGAAGGTCCACAGCTGGCCATGTTGTTTATAACAACAGCTGTGCATATGCACTGAATTTGGTGTTTGCGTTGAACACTCATACCCCTGGGTGGGGGTGAGGACTACAATAATACCTTATGATGCCTATTAGATCGGCTTACATGCCTACAGTGGGGTGTTGCGAACATGTGTTCGTAGGTGTTGTTTAGTGGGTTATGCAACAACACATATGGTTATACCCTACTTTGCCATGTAAACTGGACTGTGCTATGGTGGGACCCATATCGGGAATGGCTGCCCATTAGGCGAAAGCATGCCTGTCGACTGTACAGAATCCACAGACTGTCCAGAGTTTGCTTCATAATACTGGTGTGTTCCTCTTAAAATCTGCACCTGTCTGGCAAATACCTGGGAACTGACTTCATTAAATACAGACAAGTATTTGTGTTTAAGACTCCACATCCTACAGACAAGGCATGCTAATGCATAACCTATTATTCTATCAGTTTTCTAAGGTCATAAGTGGAATATGTGATTTCTGTCCCTATTTGCCCCCCCCCAATGGTTTAGTTTCTGTCCAGTGGTGTTGCTCTTAGAGGTTGAGAGGTATGGGTGGAAGCTCTG